>NC_090345.1:7821285-7848785 GCF_035084215.1 Heptranchias perlo | reverse complement strand
TCCCTGTCTGTCTGTCTCTCCCTCCCTCCCTCCCTGTCTGTCTGTCCCTCCCTCCCTCCCTCCCTGTCTGTCTGTCTCTCCCTCCCTCCCTCCCTCCCTGTCTGTGACTGTCTCTCCCTCCCCGTCTGTGTCTGTCTGTCCCTCCCTCCCTCCCCGTCTGTGACTGTCTCTCCCTCCCTCCCCGTCTGTGACTGTCTGTCCCTCCCTCCCTCCCTGTCTGTCTGTCCCTCCCTCCCTCCCTGTCTGTCTCTCCCTCCCTCCCTCCCTCCCTGTCTGTGACTGTCTCTCCCTCCCTCCCCGTCTGTGTCTGTCTGTCCCTCCCTCCCTGTCTGTCTGTCCCTCCCTCCCTCCCTCCCTGTCTGTCTGTGACTGTCTCTCCCTCCCTCCCTCCCTGTCTGTCTGTCTCTCCCTCCCTCCCTCCCTCCCTCCCTCCCTGTCTGTCTCTCCCTCCCTCCCTCCCTCCCTGTCTGTCTGTCCCTCCCTCCCTCCCTCCCTGTCTGTCTGTCTCTCCCTCCCTCCCTCCCTCCCTGTCTGTGACTGTCTCTCCCTCCCCGTCTGTGTCTGTCTGTCCCTCCCTCCCTCCCCGTCTGTGACTGTCTCTCCCTCCCTCCCCGTCTGTGACTGTCTGTCCCTCCCTCCCTCCCTGTCTGTCTGTCCCTCCCTCCCTCCCTCCCTGTCTGTGACTGTCTCTCCCTCCCTCCCTCCCTGTCTGTCTGTCTCTCCCTCCCTCCCTCCCTCCCTCCCTGTCTGTCTGTCCCTCCCTCCCTGTCTGTCTGTCTCTCCCTCCCTCCCTCCCTCCCTGTCTGTGACTGTCTCTCCCTCCCCGTCTGTGTCTGTCTGTCCCTCCCTCCCTCCCTCCCTGTCTGTCTGTCTCTCCCTCCCTCCCTCCCTCCCCGTCTGTGACTGTCTCTCCCTCCCCGTCTGTGTCTGTCTGTCTCTCCCTCCCTCCCCGTCTGTGACTGTCTGTCCCTCCCTCCCTCCCTGTCTGTCTGTCCCTCCCTCCCTCCCTCCCTGTCTGTGTCTGTCCCTCCCTCCCTCCCTCCCTGTCTGTGACTGTCTCTCCCTCCCCGTCTGTGTCTGTCTGTCCCTCCCTCCCTCCCCGTCTGTGACTGTCTCTCCCTCCCTCCCCGTCTGTGACTGTCTGTCCCTCCCTCCCTCCCTGTCTGTCTGTCCCTCCCTCCCTCCCTCCCTGTCTGTGGCTGTCTCTCCCTCCCTCCCTCCCTGTCTGTCTGTCTCTCCCTCCCTCCCTCCCTCCCTCCCTCCCTGTCTGTCTGTCCCTCCCTCCCTCCCTCCCTCCCTCCCTCCCCGTCTGTGACTGTCTCTCCCTCCCCGTCTGTGTCTGTCTGTCTCTCCCTCCCTCCCCGTCTGTGACTGTCTGTCCCTCCCTCCCTCCCTGTCTGTCTGTCCCTCCCTCCCTCCCTCCCTGTCTGTGTCTGTCCCTCCCTCCCTCCCTCCCTGTCTGTGACTGTCTCTCCCTCCCCGTCTGTGTCTGTCTGTCCCTCCCTCCCTCCCCGTCTGTGACTGTCTCTCCCTCCCTCCCCGTCTGTGACTGTCTGTCCCTCCCTCCCTCCCTGTCTGTCTGTCCCTCCCTCCCTCCCTCCCTGTCTGTGACTGTCTGTCCCTCCCTCCCTCCCTGTCTGTCTGTCCCTCCCTCCCTCCCTCCCTGTCTGTGACTGTCTCTCCCTCCCTCCCTCCCTGTCTGTCTGTCTCTCCCTCCCTCCCTCCCTCCCTCCCTCCCTGTCTGTCTGTCCCTCCCTCCCTGTCTGTCTGTCTCTCCCTCCCTCCCTCCCTCCCTGTCTGTGACTGTCTCTCCCTCCCCGTCTGTGTCTGTCTGTCCCTCCCTCCCTCCCTCCCCGTCTGTGACTGTCTCTCCCTCCCCGTCTGTGTCTGTCTGTCTCTCCCTCCCTCCCTGTCTGTCTGTCCCTCCCTCCCTCCCTCCCCGTCTGTGACTGTCTGTCCCTCCCTCCCTCCCTCCCTGTCTGTGACTGTCTCTCCCTCCCTCCCTCCCTGTCTGTCTGTCTCTCCCTCCCTCCCTCCCTCCCTCCCTCCCTGTCTGTCTGTCCCTCCCTCCCTGTCTGTCTGTCTCTCCCTCCCTCCCTCCCTCCCTGTCTGTGACTGTCTCTCCCTCCCCGTCTGTGTCTGTCTGTCCCTCCCTCCCTCCCTCCCCGTCTGTGACTGTCTCTCCCTCCCCGTCTGTGTCTGTCTGTCTCTCCCTCCCTCCCTGTCTGTCTGTCCCTCCCTCCCTCCCTCCCCGTCTGTGACTGTCTGTCCCTCCCTCCCTCCCTCCCTGTCTGTGTCTGTCCCTCCCTCCCTCCCTCCCTGTCTGTGTCTGTCTCTCCCTCCCTCCCTCCCTCCCTGTCTGTGACTGTCTCTCCCTCCCTGTCTGTGTCTGTCTGTCTGCCTCCCTCCCCCTCCCTCCCTCCCTGTCTGTCTGTCTCTCCCTCCCTCCCTCCCTCCCCGTCTGTGACTGTCTCTCCCTCCCCGTCTGTGTCTGTCTGTCTCTCCCTCCCTCCCTGTCTGTCTGTCCCTCCCTCCCTCCCTCCCCGTCTGTGACTGTCTGTCCCTCCCTCCCTCCCTCCCTGTCTGTGACTGTCTCTCCCTCCCTCCCTCCCTGTCTGTCTGTCTCTCCCTCCCTCCCTCCCTCCCTCCCTCCCTGTCTGTCTGTCCCTCCCTCCCTGTCTGTCTGTCTCTCCCTCCCTCCCTCCCTCCCTGTCTGTGACTGTCTCTCCCTCCCCGTCTGTGTCTGTCTGTCCCTCCCTCCCTCCCTCCCCGTCTGTGACTGTCTCTCCCTCCCCGTCTGTGTCTGTCTGTCTCTCCCTCCCTCCCTGTCTGTCTGTCCCTCCCTCCCTCCCTCCCCGTCTGTGACTGTCTGTCCCTCCCTCCCTCCCTCCCTGTCTGTGTCTGTCCCTCCCTCCCTCCCTCCCTGTCTGTGTCTGTCTCTCCCTCCCTCCCTCCCTCCCTGTCTGTGACTGTCTCTCCCTCCCTGTCTGTGTCTGTCTGTCTGCCTCCCTCCCCCTCCCTCCCTCCCTGTCTGTCTGTCTCTCCCTCCCTCCCTCCCTCCCTCCCCGTCTGTGACTGTCTCTCCCTCCCCGTCTGTGTCTGTCTGTCTCTCCCTCCCTCCCTGTCTGTCTGTCCCTCCCTCCCTCCCTCCCCGTCTGTGACTGTCTGTCCCTCCCTCCCTCCCTCCCTGTCTGTGTCTGTCCCTCCCTCCCTCCCTCCCTCCCCGTCTGTGTCTGTCTCTCCCTCCCTCCCTCCCTCCCCGTCTGTGACTGTCTCTCCCTCCCCGTCTGTGTCTGTCTGTCCCTCCCTCCCTCCCTCCCCGTCTGTGACTGTCTGTCCCTCCCTCCCTCCCTCCCCGTCTGTGACTGTCTGTCCCTCCCTCCCTCCCTCCCCGTCTGTGACTGTCTGTCCCTCCCTCCCTCCCTCCCCGTCTGTGTCTGTCCCTCCCTCCCTCCCTCCCTGTCTGTGTCTGTGACTGTCTCTCCCTCCCTGTCTGTGTCTGTCTGTCTGCCTCCCTCCCCCTCCCTCCCTCCCCGTCTGTGTCTGTCTCTCCCTCCCTCCCCGTCTGTGACTGTCTCTCCCTCCCTCCCCGTCTGTGACTGTCTCTCTCTCCCTCCCCGTCTGTGTCTGTCTGTCCCTCCCTCCCTCCCTCCCCGTCTGTGACTGTCTGTCCCTCCCTCCCTCCCTCCCCGTCTGTGACTGTCTGTCCCTCCCTCCCTCCCTCCCCGTCTGTGACTGTCTGTCCCTCCCTCCCTCCCTCCCCGTCTGTGACTGTCTGTCCCTCCCTCCCTCCCTCCCCGTCTGTGACTGTCTGTCCCTCCCTCCCTCCCTCCCCGTGTCTGTGTCTGTCCCTCCCTCCCTCCCTCCCTGTCTGTGTCTGTGACTGTCTCTCCCTCCCTGTCTGTGTCTGTCTGTCTGCCTCCCTCCCCCTCCCTCCCTCCCCGTCTGTGTCTGTCTCTCCCTCCCTCCCCGTCTGTGACTGTCTCTCCCTCCCTCCCCGTCTGTGACTGTCTCTCCCTCCCTCCCCGTCTGTGTCTGTCTGTCCCTCCCTCCCTCCCTCCCCGTCTGTGACTGTCTGTCCCTCCCTCCCTCCCTCCCCGTCTGTGACTGTCTGTCCCTCCCTCCCTCCCTCCCCGTCTGTGACTGTCTGTCCCTCCCTCCCTCCCTCCCCGTCTGTGTCTGTGACTGTCCCTCCCTCCCTCCCTCCCTCCCCGTCTGTGTCTGTGACTGTCCCTCCCTCCCTCCCTCCCCGTCTGTGTCTGTGACTGTCTCTCCCTCCCTGTCTGTGTCTGTCTGTCTGCCTCCCTCCCCCTCCCTCCCTCCCCGTCTGTGTCTGTCTCTCCCTCCCTCCCCGTCTGTGACTGTCTCTCCCTCCCTCCCCGTCTGTGACTGTCTCTCCCTCCCTCCCCGTCTGTGACTGTCTCTCCCTCCCCGTCTGTGTCTGTCTGTCCCTCCCTCCCTCCCTCCCCGTCTGTGACTGTCTGTCCCTCCCTCCCTCCCTCCCCGTCTGTGACTGTCTGTCCCTCCCTCCCTCCCTCCCCGTCTGTGTCTGTGACTGTCCCTCCCTCCCTCCCTCCCCGTCTGTGTCTGTGACTGTCCCTCCCTCCCTCCCTCCCCGTCTGTGTCTGTGACTGTCCCTCCCTCCCTCCCTCCCCGTCTGTGTCTGTGACTGTCCCTCCCTCCCTCCCTCCCCGTCTGTGTCTGTGACTGTCTCTCCCTCCCTGTCTGTGTCTGTCTGTCTGCCTCCCTCCCCCTCCCTCCCTCCCCGTCTGTGTCTGTCTGTCTGCCTCCCTCCCCCTCCCTCCCTCCCCGTCTGTGTCTGTCTGTCTGCCTCCCTCCCCCTCCCTCCCTCCCCGTCTGTGTCTGTCTGTCTGCCTCCCTCCCCCTCCCTCCCTCCCCGTCTGTGTCTGTCTGTCTGCCTCCCTCCCCCTCCCTCCCTCCCCGTCTGTGTCTGTCTGTCTGCCTCCCTCCCCGTCTGTGACTGTCTCTCCCTCCCTCCCCGTCTGTGACTGTCTCTCCCTCCCTCCCTCCCTCCCCGTCTGTGACTGTCTGTCCCTCCCTCCCTCCCTCCCCGTCTGTGACTGTCTGTCCCTCCCTCCCTCCCTCCCCGTCTGTGTCTGTGACTGTCTGTCCCTCCCTCCCTCCCTCCCCGTCTGTGTCTGTGACTGTCCCTCCCTCCCTCCCTCCCTCCCCGTCTGTGTCTGTGACTGTCCCTCCCTCCCTCCCTCCCCGTCTGTGTCTGTGACTGTCTCTCCCTCCCTGTCTGTGTCTGTCTGTCTGCCTCCCTCCCCCTCCCTCCCTCCCCGTCTGTGTCTGTCTCTCCCTCCCTCCCCGTCTGTGACTGTCTCTCCCTCCCTCCCCGTCTGTGACTGTCTCTCCCTCCCCGTCTGTGTCTGTCTGTCCCTCCCTCCCTCCCTCCCCGTCTGTGTCTGTGACTGTCCCTCCCTCCCTCCCTCCCCGTCTGTGTCTGTGACTGTCCCTCCCTCCCTCCCTCCCCGACTGTGTCTGTGACTGTCCCTCCCTCCCTCCCTCCCCGTCTGTGTCTGTGACTGTCCCTCCCTCCCTCCCTCCCCGTCTGTGTCTGTGACTGTCCCTCCCTCCCTCCCTCCCCGTCTGTGTCTGTGACTGTCCCTCCCTCCCTCCCTCCCCGTCTGTGTCTGTGACTGTCCCTCCCTCCCTCCCTCCCCGTCTGTGTCTGTGACTGTCCCTCCCTCCCTCCCTCCCCGTCTGTGTCTGTGACTGTCCCTCCCTCCCTCCCTCCCCGTCTGTGTCTGTGACTGTCCCTCCCTCCCTCCCCGTCTGTGTCTGTGACTGTCCCTCCCTCCCTGTCTGTGTCTGTCTGTCTGCCTCCCTCCCCCTCCCTCCCTCCCCGTCTGTGTCTGTCTGTCTGCCTCCCTCCCCGTCTCTGTCTGTCCCTCTCCCTGTCTGTCCCTCTCCCTGTCTGTCCCTCTCCCTGTCTGTCCCTCTCCCTGTCTGTCCCTCTCCCTGTCTGTCCCTCTCCCTGTCTGTCCCTCTCCCTGTCTGTCCCTCTCCCTGTCTGTCCCTCTCCCTGTCTGTCCCTCTCCCTGTCTGTCCCTCTCCCTGTCTGTCCCTCTCCCTGTCTGTCCCTCTCCCTGTCTGTCCCTCTCCCTGTCTGTCCCTCTCCCTGTCTGTCCCTCTCCCTGTCTGTCCCTCTCCCTGTCTGTCCCTCTCCCTGTCTGTCCCTCTCCCTGTCTGTCCCTCTCCCTGTCTGTCCCTCTCCCTGTCTGTCCCTCTCCCTGTCTGTCCCTCTCCCTGTCTGTCCCTCTCCCTGTCTGTCCCTCTCCCTGTCTGTCCCTCTCCCTGTCTGTCCCTCTCCCTGTCTGTCCCTCTCCCTGTCTGTCCCTCTCCCTGTCTGTCCCTCTCCCTGTCTGTCCCTCTCCCTGTCTGTCCCTCTCCCTGTCTGTCCCTCTCCCTGTCTGTCCCTCTCCCTGTCTGTCCCTCTCCCTGTCTGTCCCTCTCCCTGTCTGTCCCTCTCCCTGTCTGTCCCTCTCCCTGTCTGTCCCTCTCCCTGTCTGTCCCTCTCCCTGTCTGTCCCTCTCCCTGTCTGTCCCTCTCCCTGTCTGTCCCTCTCCCTGTCTGTCCCTCTCCCTGTCTGTCCCTCTCCCTGTCTGTCCCTCTCCCTGTCTGTCCCTCTCCCTGTCTGTCCCTCTCCCTGTCTGTCCCTCTCCCTGTCTGTCCCTCTCCCTGTCTGTCCCTCTCCCTGTCTGTCCCTCTCCCTGTCTGTCCCTCTCCCTGTCTGTCCCTCTCCCTGTCTGTCCCTCTCCCTGTCTGTCCCTCTCCCTGTCTGTCCCTCTCCCTGTCTGTCCCTCTCCCTGTCTGTCCCTCTCCCTGTCTGTCCCTCTCCCTGTCTGTCCCTCTCCCTGTCTGTCCCTCTCCCTGTCTGTCCCTCTCCCTGTCTGTCCCTCTCCCTGTCTGTCCCTCTCCCTGTCTGTCCCTCTCCCTGTCTGTCCCTCTCCCTGTCTGTCCCTCTCCCTGTCTGTCCCTCTCCCTGTCTGTCCCTCTCCCTGTCTGTCCCTCTCCCTGTCTGTCCCTCTCCCTGTCTGTCCCTCTCCCTGTCTGTCCCTCTCCCTGTCTGTCCCTCTCCCTGTCTGTCCCTCTCCCTGTCTGTCCCTCTCCCTGTCTGTCCCTCTCCCTGTCTGTCCCTCTCCCTGTCTGTCCCTCTCCCTGTCTGTCCCTCTCCCTGTCTGTCCCTCTCCCTGTCTGTCCCTCTCCCTGTCTGTCCCTCTCCCTGTCTGTCCCTCTCCCTGTCTGTCCCTCTCCCTGTCTGTCCCTCTCCCTGTCTGTCCCTCTCCCTGTCTGTCCCTCTCCCTGTCTGTCCCTCTCCCTGTCTGTCCCTCTCCCTGTCTGTCCCTCTCCCTGTCTGTCCCTCTCCCTGTCTGTCCCTCTCCCTGTCTGTCCCTCTCCCTGTCTGTCCCTCTCCCTGTCTGTCCCTCTCCCTGTCTGTCCCTCTCCCTGTCTGTCCCTCTCCCTGTCTGTCCCTCTCCCTGTCTGTCCCTCTCCCTGTCTGTCCCTCTCCCTGTCTGTCCCTCTCCCTGTCTGTCCCTCTCCCTGTCTGTCCCTCTCCCTGTCTGTCCCTCTCCCTGTCTGTCCCTCTCCCTGTCTGTCCCTCTCCCTGTCTGTCCCTCTCCCTGTCTGTCCCTCTCCCTGTCTGTCCCTCTCCCTGTCTGTCCCTCTGTCTCTCCCTGTGTCTGTGTCTGTGTCTGTGTCTCCCTCTCCCTCTCCCTCTCCCTCTCCCTCTCCCTCTCCCTCTCCCTCTCCCTGTGTCTGTGTCTGTGTCTGTGTCTGTCTCTCCCTCTGTCTGTGTCTGTCTCTCCCTCTCCCTCTCCCTCTGTCTGTGTCTGTCTGTCTCTCCCTCTCCCTCTCCCTCTGTCTGTGTCTGTCTGTCTCTCCCTCTCCCTCTCCCTCTCCCTCTCCCTGTGTCTGTGTCTGTGTCTGTGTCTGTGTCTGTGTCTGTGTCTGTGTCTGTGTCCCTCTCCCTCTCCCTCTCCCTCTCCCTGTGTCTGTCTCTCCCTCTCCCTCTCCCTGTGTCTGTCTCTCCCTCTCCCTCTGTCTCTGTCTCTCCCTCTCCCTCTCCCTCTCCCTCTCCCTCTGTCTCTGTCTCTGTCTCTGTCTCTGTCTCTGTCTCTGTCTCTGTCTCTCCCTGTGTCTCTCCCTGTGTCTCCCTCTCCCTCTCCCTCTCCCTCTCCCTCTCCCTCTCCCTCTGTCTGTCTCTCCCTCTCCCTGTGTCTCCCTGTCCCTCTGTCTGTGTCTCCCTCTCCCTCTCCCTGTGTCTCCCTCTCCCTGTGTCTGTGTCTGTGTCTGTGTCTGTGTCTGTGTCTGCCTCTGCCTCTGCCTCTGCCTCTGCCTCTGCCTCTGCCTCTGCCTCTGCCTCTGCCTCTGCCTCTCCCTGTGTCTGTCTCGCCCTCTCCCTCTCCCTCTGCCTGACTCTCCCTGTCTGTGTCTGTGTCTCCGTCTCTCCGTCTCTCCGTCTCTCCGTCTCTCCGTCTCTCCGTCTCTCCGTCTCTCCGTCTCTCCGTCTCTCCGTCTCTCCGTCTCCCTCTCCCTCTCCCTGTGTCTGCCTCTGTCTCTGTCTCTGTCTCTGTCTCTGTCTCTGTCTCTGTCTCTCCCTGTGTCTCTCCCTGTGTCTCTCCCTGTGTCTCCCTCTCCCTCTCCCTCTCCCTCTCCCTCTCCCTCTCCCTCTCCCTCTCCCTCTGTCTGTCTCTCCCTCTCCCTGTGTCTCCCTGTCCCTCTGTCTGTGTCTCCCTCTCCCTCTCCCTGTGTCTCCCTCTCCCTCTCCCTGTGTCTGTGTCTGTGTCTGTGTCTGTGTCTGCCTCTGCCTCTGCCTCTGCCTCTGCCTCTGCCTCTGCCTCTGCCTCTGCCTCTGCCTCTGCCTCTGCCTCTGCCTCTGCCTCTGCCTCTGCCTCTGCCTCTCCCTGTGTCTGTCTCGCCCTCTCCCTCTCCCTCTGCCTGACTCTCCCTGTCTGTGTCTGTGTCTCCGTCTCTCCGTCTCTCCGTCTCTCCGTCTCTCCGTCTCTCCGTCTCTCCGTCTCTCCGTCTCTCCGTCTCTCCGTCTCTCCGTCTCTCCCTCTCCCTCTCCCTGTGTCTGTGTCTGCCTCTCCCTCTCTGTGTCTGTGTCTGTGTCTGTGTCTGTGTCTGTGTCTGTGTCTGCCTCTCCCTCTCCCTCTCCCTCTCCCTCTGCCTCTCCCTCTCCCTCTCCCTCTCCCTCTCCCTCTCCCTCTCCCTCTCCCTCTGTCTGTCTCTCCCTCTCCCTGTGTCTCCCTGTCCCTCTGTCTGTGTCTCCCTCTCCCTCTCCCTGTGTCTCCCTCTCCCTGTGTCTGTGTCTGTGTCTGTGTCTGCCTCTGCCTCTGCCTCTGCCTCTGCCTCTGCCTCTGCCTCTGCCTCTGCCTCTGCCTCTGCCTCTGCCTCTGCCTCTGCCTCTCCCTGTGTCTGTCTCGCCCTCTCCCTCTCCCTCTGCCTGACTCTCCCTGTCTGTGTCTGTGTCTGTGTCTCCGTCTCTCCGTCTCTCCGTCTCTCCGTCTCTCCGTCTCTCCGTCTCTCCGTCTCTCCGTCTCTCCGTCTCTCCGTCTCTCCGTCTCTCCGTCTCTCCGTCTCTCCGTCTCTCCGTCTCTCCGTCTCTCCGTCTCTCCGTCTCTCCGTCTCTCCGTCTCTCCGTCTCTCCCTCTCCCTCTCCCTGTGTCTGTGTCTGTGTCTGTGTCTGCCTCTCCCTCTCTGTGTCTGTGTCTGTGTCTGTGTCTGCGTCTGCCTCTCCCTCTCCCTCTGCCTCTCCCTCTCCCTCTCCCTCTCCCTCTCCCTCTCCCTCTGCCTCTGCCTCTCCCTCTGCCTCTCCCTCTGCCTCTCCCTCTGCCTCTCCCTCTGCCTCTCCCTCTGCCTCTCCCTCTGCCTCTCCCTCTGCCTCTCCCTCTGCCTCTCCCTCTGCCTCTCCCTCTCCCTCTGCCTCTCCCTCTGCCTCTCCCTCTGCCTCTCCCTCTGCCTCTCCCTCTGCCTCTCCCTCTGCCTCTCCCTCTGCCTCTCCCTCTCCCTCTCCCTCTCCCTCTCCCTCTCCCTCTCCCTCTCCCTCTCCCTCTCCCTCTGCCTGACTCTCCCTGTCTGTGTCTGTCTCCGTCTCTCCGTCTCTCCGTCTCTCCGTCTCTCCGTCTCTCCGTCTCCCTCTCCCTGTGTCTGTGTCTGCCTCTCCCTCTCCCTCTCCCTCTCCCTCTCCCTCCCTGTGTCTGTGTCTGTGTCTCCCTCTGTGTCTGTGTCTGTGTCTCCCTCTGTGTCTGTCTCTCCCTCTCCCTGTCTGTCTGTCTCTGTCTGTGTCTGTGTCTGTCTCTCCCTCTCCCTGTCTGTCTGTCTCTGTCTGTGTCTGTGTCTGTGTCTGTCTCTCCCTCTCCCTGTCTGTCTGTCTCTGTCTGTGTCTGTGTCTGTGTCTGTCTCTCCCTCTGTCTGTGTCTGTCTCTCCCTCTGTCTGTGTCTGCCTCTCCCTCTGTCTGTGTCTGCCTCTCCCTCTGTCTGTGTCTGCCTCTCCCTCTGTCTGTGTCTGCCTCTCCCTCTGTCTGTGTCTGCCTCTCCCTCTGTCTGTGTCTGCCTCTCCCTCTGTCTGTGTCTGCCTCTCCCTCTGTCTGTGTCTGCCTCTCCCTCTGTCTGTGTCTGCCTCTCCCTCTGTCTGTGTCTGCCTCTCCCTCTGTCTGTGTCTGCCTCTCCCTCTGTCTGTGTCTGCCTCTCCCTCTGTCTGTGTCTGCCTCTCCCTCTGTCTGTGTCTGCCTCTCCCTCTGTCTGTGTCTGCCTCTCCCTCTGTCTGTGTCTGCCTCTCCCTCTGTCTGTGTCTGCCTCTCCCTCTGTCTGTGTCTGCCTCTCCCTCTGTCTGTGTCTGCCTCTCCCTCTGTCTGTGTCTGCCTCTCCCTCTGTCTGTGTCTGCCTCTCCCTCTGTCTGTGTCTGCCTCTCCCTCTGTCTGTGTCTGCCTCTCCCTCTGTCTGTGTCTGCCTCTCCCTCTGTCTGTGTCTGCCTCTCCCTCTGTCTGTGTCTGCCTCTCCCTCTGTCTGTGTCTGCCTCTCCCTCTGTCTGTGTCTGCCTCTCCCTCTGTCTGTGTCTGCCTCTCCCTCTGTCTGTGTCTGCCTCTCCCTCTGTCTGTGTCTGCCTCTCCCTCTGTCTGTGTCTGCCTCTCCCTCTGTCTGTGTCTGCCTCTCCCTCTGTCTGTGTCTGCCTCTCCCTCTGTCTGTGTCTGCCTCTCCCTCTGTCTGTGTCTGCCTCTCCCTCTGTCTGTGTCTGCCTCTCCCTCTGTCTGTGTCTGCCTCTCCCTCTGTCTGTGTCTGCCTCTCCCTCTGTCTGTGTCTGCCTCTCCCTCTGTCTGTGTCTGCCTCTCCCTCTGTCTGTGTCTGCCTCTCCCTCTGTGTCTGTGTCTGCCTCTCCCTCTGTGTCTGTGTCTGCCTCTCCCTCTGTGTCTGTGTCTGCCTCTCCCTCTGTGTCTGTGTCTGCCTCTCCCTCTGTGTCTGTGTCTGCCTCTCCCTCTGTGTCTGTGTCTGCCTCTCCCTCTGTGTCTGTGTCTGCCTCTCCCTCTGTGTCTGTGTCTGCCTCTCCCTCTGTGTCTGTGTCTGTGTCTGCCTCTCCCTCTGTGTCTGTGTCTGTGTCTGCGTCTGTGTCTGCGTCTGTGTCTGTGTCTGCCTCTCCCTCTCCCTCTCCCTCTCTGTCTGTCTCTCCCTCTCCCTGTCTCTCCCTCTCCCTCTCCCTCTGTCTGTCTCTCCCTCTCCCTCTCCCTCTCCCTCTCCCTCTCCCTCTCCCTCTCCCTCTCCCTCTCCCTCTGTCTGTGTCTGTGTCTGTGTCTGTCTCTCCCTCTGTCTGTGTCTGTCTCTCCCTCTCCCTCTGTCTGTGTCTGTGTCTGTCTCTCCCTCTCCCTCTGTCTGTGTCTGTGTCTGTGTCTGTCTCTCCCTCTCCCTCTGTCTGTGTCTGTGTCTGTGTGTCTCTCCCTCTCCCTCTGTCTGTGTCTGTGTCTGTGTGTCTCTCCCTCTCCCTCTGTCTGTGTCTGTGTCTGTGTGTCTCTCCCTCTCCCTCTGTCTGTGTCTGTGTCTGTGTGTCTCTCCCTCTCCCTGTGTCTGTGTCTGTCTCTCGCTCTCCCTCTGTCTGTGTCTGTCTCTCCCTCTGTCTGTGTCTGTCTCTCCCTCTCCCTGTGTCTCCCTCTCCCTCTCCCTCTCCCTCTCCCTCTCCCTCTCCCTCTCCCTCTCCCTCTCCCTCTGTCTGTGTCTGTCTCTCCCTCTCCCTCTCCCTCTCCCTGTGTCTGTGTCTGTGTCTGTCTCTCCCTCTCCCTCTGTCTGTCTGTCTCTCCCTCTCCCTCTGTCTGTCTCTCCCTGTGTCTCCCTCTCCCTCTCCCTCTCCCTCTCCCTGTGTCTGTGTCTGTGTCTGTGTCTGTGTCTGTGTCTGTGTCTGTGTCTGTCTCTCCCTCTCCCTCTCCCTCTCCCTCTCCCTCTCCCTCTCCCTCTCCCTCTCCCTCTCCCTCTCCCTCTCCCTGTGTCTGTGTCTGTCTCTCCCTCTCCCTCTCCCTGTGTCTGTGTCTGTGTCTGTGTCTGTGTCTGTCTCTCCCTGTGTCTGTGTCTGTCTCTCCCTGTGTCTGTGTCTGTGTCTGTGTCTGTCTCTCCCTCTCCCTCTCCCTGTGTCTGTGTCTGTGTCTGTCTCTCCCTCTCCCTCTCCCTGTGTCTGTCTCTCCCTCTCCCTCTCCCTGTGTCTGTGTCTGTGTCTGTCTCTCCCTCTCCCTCTCCCTGTGTCTGTCTCTCCCTCTCCCTCTCCCTGTGTCTGTCTCTCCCTCTCCCTCTCCCTGTGTCTGTCTCTCCCTCTCCCTGTGTCTGTGTCTGTGTCTGTCTCTCCCTCTCCCTGTGTCTGTGTCTGTGTCTGTCTCTCCCTCTCCCTGTGTCTGTGTCTGTCTCTCCCTCTCCCTCTCCCTCTCCATGTGTCTGTCTCTCCCTCTCCCTCTCCCTGTGTCTGTCTCTCCCTCTCCCTCTCCCTGTGTCTGTCTCTCCCTCTCCCTCTCCCTGTGTCTGTCTCTCCCTCTCCCTCTCCATGTGTCTGTCTCTCCCTCTCCCTCTCCATGTGTCTGTCTCTCCCTCTCCCTCTCCCTCTCCATGTGTCTGTCTCTCCCTCTCCCTCTCCCTCTCCATGTGTCTGTCTCTCCCTCTCCCTCTCCCTCTCCATGTGTCTGTCTCTCCCTCTCCCTCTCCCTCTCCATGTGTCTGTCTCTCCCTCTCCCTCTCCCTCTCCATGTGTCTGTCTCTCCCTCTCCCTCTCCCTCTCCATGTGTCTGTCTCTCCCTCTCCCTCTCCCTCTCCATGTGTCTGTCTCTCCCTCTCCCTCTCCCTCTCCATGTGTCTGTCTCTCCCTCTCCCTCTCCATGTGTCTGTCTCTCCCTCTCCCTCTCCATGTGTCTGTCTCTCCCTCTCCCTCTCCATGTGTCTGTCTCTCCCTCTCCCTCTCCATGTGTCTGTCTCTCCCTCTCCCTCTCCATGTGTCTGTCTCTCCCTCTCCCTCTCCATGTGTCTGTCTCTCCCTCTCCCTCTCCATGTGTCTGTCTCTCCCTCTCCCTCTCCATGTGTCTGTCTCTCCCTCTCCCTCTCCATGTGTCTGTCTCTCCCTCTCCCTCTCCCTGTGTCTGTCTCTCCCTCTCCCTCTCCCTGTGTCTGTCTCTCCCTCTCCCTCTCCCTGTGTCTGTCTCTCCCTCTCCCTCTCCATGTGTCTGTCTCTCCCTCTCCCTCTCCCTCTCCATGTGTCTGTCTCTCCCTCTCCCTCTCCCTCTCCATGTGTCTGTCTCTCCCTCTCCCTCTCCCTCTCCATGTGTCTGTCTCTCCCTCTCCCTCTCCCTCTCCATGTGTCTGTCTCTCCCTCTCCCTCTCCCTCTCCATGTGTCTGTCTCTCCCTCTCCCTCTCCCTCTCCATGTGTCTGTCTCTCCCTCTCCCTCTCCCTCTCCATGTGTCTGTCTCTCCCTCTCCCTCTCCCTCTCCATGTGTCTGTCTCTCCCTCTCCCTCTCCATGTGTCTGTCTCTCCCTCTCCCTCTCCATGTGTCTGTCTCTCCCTCTCCCTCTCCATGTGTCTGTCTCTCCCTCTCCCTCTCCATGTGTCTGTCTCTCCCTCTCCCTCTCCATGTGTCTGTCTCTCCCTCTCCCTCTCCATGTGTCTGTCTCTCCCTCTCCCTCTCCATGTGTCTGTCTCTCCCTCTCCCTCTCCATGTGTCTGTCTCTCCCTCTCCCTCTCCATGTGTCTGTCTCTCCCTCTCCCTCTCCATGTGTCTGTCTCTCCCTCTCCCTCTCCCTGTGTCTGTCTCTCCCTCTCCCTCTCCCTGTGTCTGTCTCTCCCTCTCCCTCTCCCTGTGTCTGTCTCTCCCTCTCCCTCTCCATGTGTCTGTCTCTCCCTCTCCCTCTCCATGTGTCTGTCTCTCCCTCTCCCTCTCCATGTGTCTGTCTCTCCCTCTCCCTCTCCCTCTCCATGTGTCTGTCTCTCCCTCTCCCTCTCCCTCTCCATGTGTCTGTCTCTCCCTCTCCCTCTCCCTCTCCATGTGTCTGTCTCTCCCTCTCCCTCTCCCTCTCCATGTGTCTGTCTCTCCCTCTCCCTCTCCCTCTCCATGTGTCTGTCTCTCCCTCTCCCTCTCCCTCTCCATGTGTCTGTCTCCTCTCCCTCTCCCTCTCCATGTGTCTGTCTCTCCCTCTCCCTCTCCATGTGTCTGTCTCTCCCTCTCCCTCTCCATGTGTCTGTCTCTCCCTCTCCCTCTCCATGTGTCTGTCTCTCCCTCTCCCTCTCCATGTGTCTGTCTCTCCCTCTCCCTCTCCATGTGTCTGTCTCTCCCTCTCCCTCTCCATGTGTCTGTCTCTCCCTCTCCCTCTCCATGTGTCTGTCTCTCCCTCTCCCTCTCCATGTGTCTGTCTCTCCCTCTCCCTCTCCATGTGTCTGTCTCTCCCTCTCCCTCTGCCTGTGTCTGTCTCTCCCTCTCCCTCTGTCCTGTGTCTGTCTCTCCCTCTCCCTCTGTCTGTGTCTGTCTCTCCCTCTCCCTCTGTCTGTGTCTGTCTCTCCCTCTCCCTCTGTCTGTGTCTGTCTCTCCCTCTCCCTCTGTCTGTGTCTGTCTCTCCCTCTCCCTCTGTCTGTGTCTGTCTCTCCCTCTCCCTCTGTCTGTGTCTGTCTCTCCCTCTCCCTCTGTCTGTGTCTGTCTCTCCCTCTCCCTCTGTCTGTGTCTGTCTCTCCCTCTCCCTCTGTCTGTGTCTGTCTCTCCCTCTCCCTCTGTCTGTGTCTGTCTCTCCCTCTCCCTCTGTCTGTGTCTGTCTCTCCCTCTCCCTCTGTCTGTGTCTGTCTCTCCCTCTCCCTCTGTCTGTGTCTGTCTCTCCCTCTCCCTCTGTCTGTGTCTGTCTCTCCCTCTCCCTCTGTCTGTGTCTGTCTCTCCCTCTCCCTCTGTCTGTGTCTGTCTCTCCCTCTCCCTCTGTCTGTGTCTGTCTCTCCCTCTCCCTCTGTCTGTGTCTGTCTCTCCCTCTCCCTCTGTCTGTGTCTGTCTCTCCCTCTCCCTCTGTCTGTGTCTGTCTCTCCCTCTCCCTCTGTCTGTGTCTGTCTCTCCCTCTCCCTCTGTCTGTGTCTGTCTCTCCCTCTCCCTCTGTCTGTGTCTGTCTCTCCCTCTCCCTCTGTCTGTGTCTGTCTCTCCCTCTCCCTCTGTCTGTGTCTGTCTCTCCCTCTCCCTCTGTCTGTGTCTGTCTCTCCCTCTCCCTCTGTCTGTGTCTGTCTCTCCCTCTCCCTCTGTCTGTGTCTGTCTCTCCCTCTCCCTCTGTCTGTGTCTGTCTCTCCCTCTCCCTCTGTCTGTGTCTGTCTCTCCCTCTCCCTCTGTCTGTGTCTGTCTCTCCCTCTCTCCCTCTGTCTGTGTCTGTCTCTCCCTCTCCCTCTGTCTGTGTCTGTCTCTCCCTCTCCCTCTGTCTGTGTCTGTCTCTCCCTCTCCCTCTGTCTGTGTCTGTCTCTCCCTCTCCCTCTGTCTGTGTCTGTCTCTCCCTCTCCCTCTGTCTGTGTCTGTCTCTCCCTCTCCCTCTGTCTGTGTCTGTCTCTCCCTCTCCCTCTGTCTGTGTCTGTCTCTCCCTCTCCCTCTGTCTGTGTCTGTCTCTCCCTCTCCCTCTGTCTGTGTCTGTCTCTCCCTCTCCCTCTGTCTGTGTCTGTCTCTCCCTCTCCTCTGTCTGTGTCTGTCTCTCCCTCTCCCTCTGTCTGTGTCTGTCTCTCCCTCTCCTCTGTCTGTGTCTGTCTCTCCCTCTCCCTCTGTCTGTGTCTGTCTCTCCCTCTCCCTCTGTCTGTGTCTGTCTCTCCCTCTCCCTCTGTCTGTGTCTGTCTCTCCCTCTCCCCTCTGTCCTGTGTCTGTCTCTCCCTCTCCTCTGTCTGTGTCTGTCTCTCCCTCTCCCTCTGTCTGTGTCTGTCTCTCCCTCTCCCTCTGTCTGTGTCTGTCTCTCCCTCTCCCTCTGTCTGTGTCTGTCTCTCCCTCTCCCTCTGTCTGCTGTCTGTCTCTCCCTCTCCCTCTGTCTGTGTCTGTCTCTCCCTCTCCCTCTGTCTCGTGTCTGTCTCTCCCTCTCCCTCTGTCTCTGTCTGTCTCTCCCTCTCCCTCTGTCTCTGTCTGTCTCTCCCTCTCCCTCTGTCTGCTGTCTGTCTCTCCCTCTCCCTCTGTCTCTGTCTGTCTCTCCCTCTCCCTCTGTCTCTGTCTGTCTCTCCCTCTCCCTCTGTCTCTGTCTGTCTCTCCCTCTCCCTCTGTCTCTGTCTGTCTCTCCCTCTCCCTCTGTCTCTGTCTGTCTCTCCCTCTCCCTCTGTCTCTGTCTGTCTCTCCCTCTCCCTCTGTCTCTGTCTGTCTCTCCCTCTCCCTCTGTCTCTGTCTGTCTCTCCCTCTCCCTCTGTCTCTGTCTGTCTCTCCCTCTCCCTCTGTCTCTGTCTGTCTCTCCCTCTCCCTCTGTCTCTGTCTGTCTCTCCCTCTCCCTCTGTCTCTGTCTGTCTCTCCCTCTCCCTCTGTCTCTGTCTGTCTCTCCCTCTCCCTCTGTCTCTGTCTGTCTCTCCCTCTCCCTCTGTCTCTGTCTGTCTCTCCCTCTCCCTCTGTCTCTGTCTGTCTCTCCCTCTCCCTCTGTCTCTGTCTGTCTCTCCCTCTCCCTCTGTCTCTGTCTGTCTCTCCCTCTCCCTCTGTCTCTGTCTGTCTCTCCCTCTCCCTCTGTCTCTGTCTGTCTCTCCCCTCTCCCTCTGTCTCTGTCTGTCTCTCCCTCTCCCTCTGTCTCTGTCTGTCTCTCCCTCTCCCTCTGTCTCTGTCTGTCTCTCCCTCTCCCTCTGTCTCTGTCTGTCTCTCCCTCTCCCTCTGTCTCTGTCTGTCCTCTCCCTCTCCCTCTGTCTCTGTCTGTCTCTCCCCTCTCCCTCTGTCTCTGTCTGTCTCTCCTCCTCTGTCTCTGTCTGTCTCTCCTCTCCCTCTGTCTCTGTCTGTCTCTCCCTCTCCCTCTGTCTCTGTCTGTCTCTCCCTCTCCCTCTGTCTCTGTCTGTCTCTCCCTCTCCCTCTGTCTCTGTCTGTCTCTCCCTCCCTCTGTCTCTGTCTGTCTCTCCCTCTCCCTCTGTCTCTGTCTGTCTCTCCCTCTCCCTCTGTCTCTGTCTGTCCTCCCTCTCCCTCTGTCTCTGTCTGTCTCTCCCTCTCCCTCTGTCTCTGTCTGTCTCTCCTCTCCTCTGTCTCTGTCTGTCTCTCCCTCTCCCTCTGTCTCTGTCTGTCTCTCCCTCTCCCTCTGTCTCTGTCTGTCTCTCCCTCTCCCTCTGTCTCTGTCTGTCTCTCCCTCTCCCTCTGTCTCTGTCTGTCTCTCCCTCTCCCTCTGTCTCTGTCTGTCTCTCCCTCTCCCTCTGTCTCTGTCTGTCTCTCCCTCTCCCTCTGTCTCTGTCTGTCTCTCCCTCTCCCTCTGTCTCTGTCTGTCTCTCCCTCTCCCTCTGTCTCTGTCTGTCTCTCCCTCTCCCTCTGTCTCTGTCTGTCTCTCCCTCTCCCTCTGTCTCTGTCTGTCTCTCCCTCTCCCTCTGTCTCTGTCTGTCTCTCCCTCTCTCCTCTGTCTCTGTCTGTCTCTCCCTCTCCCTCTGTCTCTGTCTGTCTCTCCCTCTCCCTCTGTCTCTGTCTGTCTCTCCCTCTCCCTCTGTCTCTGTCTGTCTCTCCCTCTCCCTCTGTCTCTGTCTGTCTCTCCCTCTCCCTCTGTCTCTGTCTGTCTCTCCCTCTCCCTCTGTCTCTGTCTGTCTCTCCCTCTCCCTCTGTCTCTGTCTGTCTCTCCCTCTCCCTCTGTCTCTGTCTGTCTCTCCCTCTCCCTCTGTCTCTGTCTGTCTCTCCTCTCCCTCTGTCTCTGTCTGTCTCTCCCTCTCCTCTGTCTCTGTCTGTCTCTCCCTCTCCCTCTGTCTCTGTCTGTCTCTCCCTCTCCCTCTGTCTCTGTCTGTCTCTCCCTCTCCCTCTGTCTCTGTCTGTCTCTCCCTCTCCCTCTGTCTCTGTCTGTCTCTCCCTCTCCCTCTGTCTCTGTCTGTCTCTCCCTCTCCCTCTGTCTCTGTCTGTCTCTCCCTCTCCCTCTGTCTCTGTCTGTCTCTCCCTCTCCCTCTGTCTCTGTCTGTCTCTCCCTCTCCCTCTGTCTCTGTCTGTCTCTCCCTCTCCCTCTGTCTCTGTCTGTCTCTCCCTCTCCCTCTGTCTCTGTCTGTCTCTCCCTCTCCCTCTGTCTCTGTCTGTCTCTCCCTCTCCTCTGTCTCTGTCTGTCTCTCCCTCTCCCTCTGTCTCTGTCTGTCTCTCCCTCTCCTCTGTCTCTGTCTGTCTCTCCTCTCCCTCTGTCTCTGTCTGTCTCTCCCTCTCCCTCTGTCTCTGTCTGTCTCTCCCTCTCCCTCTGTCTCTGTCTGTCTCTCCCTCTCCCTCTGTCTCTGTCTGTCTCTCCCTCTCCCTCTGTCTCTGTCTGTCTCTCCTCTCCCTCTGTCTCTGTCTGTCTCTCCCTCTCCCTCTGTCTCTGTCTGTCTCTCCCTCTCCCTCTGTCTCTGTCTGTCTCTCCCTCTCCCTCTGTCTCTGTCTGTCTCTCCCTCTCCCTCTGTCTCTGTCTGTCTCTCCCTCTCCCTCTGTCTCTGTCTGTCTCTCCCTCTCCCTCTGTCTCTGTCTGTCTCTCCCTCTCCTCTGTCTGTCTGTCTCTCCCTCTCCCTCTGTCTCTGTCTGTCTCTCCCTCTCCCTCTGTCTCTGTCTGTCTCTCCCTCTCCCTCTGTCTCTGTCTGTCTCTCCCTCTCCCTCTGTCTCTGTCTGTCTCTCCCTCTCCCTCTGTCTCTGTCTGTCTCTCCCCTCTCCCTCTGTCTCTGTCTGTCTCTCCCTCTCCCTCTGTCTCTGTCTGTCTCTCCCTCTCCCTCTGTCTCTGTCTGTCTCTCCCTCTCCCTCTGTCTCTGTCTGTCTCTCCCTCTCCCTCTGTCTCTGTCTGTCTCTCCCTCTCCCTCTGTCTCTGTCTGTCTCTCCTCTCCCTCTGTCTCTGTCTGTCTCTCTCTCTGTCTCTCTCTGTCTCTGTCTCGTCTCTGTCCTCTGTCCTCTGTCTCTGTCTGTCTCTCTGTCCTCTGTCTCTGTCTGTCTCGTCTCTGCTCTGTCTGTCTCTGTCTGTCTCTCCCGTCTCTGTCTGTCTCTGTCTGCTCTGTCTCTGTCTGTGTGTCTCTGTCTGTGTCTCCGTCTGTGGTCTGTCTGTGTGTCTCTGTCCTGTGTCTCTGTCTGTGTGTCTCTGTCTGTGTGTCTCTGTCTGTGTGTCTCTGTCTGTGTGTCTCTGTCTGTGTGTCTCTGTCTGTGTGTCTCTGTCTGTGTGTCTCTGTCTGTGTGTCTCTGTCTGTGTGTCTCTGTCTGTGTGTCTCTGTCTGTGTGTCTCTGTCTGTGTGTCTCTGTCTGTGTGTCTCTGTCTGTGTGTCTCTGTCTGTGTGTCTCTGTCTGTGTGTCTCTGTCTGTGTGTCTCTGTCTGTGTGTCTCTGTCTGTGTGTCTCTGTCTGTGTGTCTCTGTCTGTGTGTCTCTGTCTGTGTGTCTCTGTCTGTGTGTCTCTGTCTGTGTGTCTCTGTCTGTGTGTCCTCTGTCTGTGTGTCTCTGTCTGTGTGTCTCTGTCTGTGTGTCTCTGTCTGTGTGTCTCTGTCTGTGTGTCTCTGTCTGTGTGTCTCTGTCTGTGTGTCTCTGTCTGTGTGTCTCTGTCTGTGTGTCTCTGTCTGTGTGTCTCTGTCTGTGTGTCTCTGTCTGTGTGTCTCTGTCTGTGTGTCTCTGTCTGTGTGTCTCTGTCTGTGTGTCTCTGTCTGTGTGTCTCTGTCTGTGGTCTCTGTCTGTGTCTCTGTCGTGTGTCTCTGTCTGTGTGTCTCTGTCTGTGTGTCTCTGTCTGTGTGTCTCTGTCTGTGTGTCTCTGTCTGTGTGTCTCTGTCTGTGAGTCTCTGTCTGTGTGTCTCTGTCTGTGTGTCTCTGTCTGTGTGTCTCTGTCTGTGTGTCTCTGTCTGTGTGTCTCTGTCTGTGTGTCTCTGTCGTGTGTCTCTGTCGTGTGTCTCTGTCCGTGTGTCTCTGTCCGTGTGTCTCTGTCCGTGTGTCTCTGTCCGTGTGTCTCTGTCCGTGTGTCTCTGTCCGTGTGTCTCTGTCCGTGTGTCTCTGTCCGTGTGTCTCTGTCCGTGTGTCTCTGTCCGTGTGTCTCTGTCCGTGTGTCTCTGTCCGTGTGTCTCTGTCCGTGTGTCTCTGTCCGTGTGTCTCTGTCCGTGTGTCTCTGTCCGTGTGTCTCTGTCCGTGTGTCTCTGTCCGTGTGTCTCTGTCCGTGTGTCTCTGTCCGTGTGTCTCTGTCCGTGTGTCTCTGTCCGTGTGTCTCTGTCGTGTCTCTGTCGTGGTCTCTGTCCGTGTGTCTCTGTCCGTGTGTCTCTGTCCGTGTGTCTCTGTCCGTGTGTCTCTGTCCGTGTGTCTCTGTCGTGTGGTCTCTGTCCGTGTGTCTCTGTCCGTGTGTCTCTGTCCGTGTGTCTCTGTCCGTGTGTCTCTGTCCGTGTGTCTCTGTCCGTGTGTCTCTGTCCGTGTGTCTCTGTCCGTGTGTCTCTGTCCGTGTGTCTCTGTCCGTGTGTCTCTGTCCGTGTGTCTCTGTCCGTGTGTCTCTGTCCGTGTGTCTCTGTCCGTGTGTCTCTGTCCGTGTGTCTCTGTCCGTGTGTCTCTGTCCGTGTGTCTCTGTCCGTGTGTCTCTGTCCGTGTGTCTCTGTCCGTGTGTCTCTGTCCGTGTGTCTCTGTCCGTGTGTCTCTGTCCGTGTGTCTCTGTCCGTGTGTCTCTGTCCGTGTGTCTCTGTCCGTGTGTCTCTGTCCGTGTGTCTCTGTCCGTGTGTCTCTGTCCGTGTGTCTCTGTCCGTGTGTCTCTGTCCGTGTGTCTCTGTCCGTGTGTCTCTGTCCGTGTGTCTCTGTCCGTGTGTCTCTGTCCGTGTGTCTCTGTCCGTGTGTCTCTGTCCGTGTGTCTCTGTCCGTGTGTCTCTGTCCGTGTGTCTCTGTCCGTGTGTCTCTGTCCGTGTGTCTCTGTCCGTGTGTCTCTGTCCGTGTGTCTCTGTCCGTGTGTCTCTGTCCGTGTGTCTCTGTCCGTGTGTCTCTGTCCGTGTGTCTCTGTCCGTGTGTCTCTGTCCGTGTGTCTCTGTCCGTGTGTCTCTGTCCGTGTGTCTCTGTCCCGTGTGTCTCTGTCCGTGTGTCTCTGTCCGTGTGTCTCTGTCCGTGTGTCTCTGTCCGTGTGTCTCTGTCCGTGTGTCTCTGTCCGTGTGTCTCTGTCCGTGTGTCTCTGTCCGTGTGTCTCTGTCCGTGTGTCTCTGTCCGTGTGTCTCTGTCCGTGTGTCTCTGTCCGTGTGTCTCTGTCCGTGTGTCTCTGTCCGTGTGTCTCTGTCCGTGTGTCTCTGTCCGTGTGTCTCTGTCCGTGTGTCTCTGGTCTCTGTCCGTGTGTCTCTGTCCGTGTGTCTCTGTCCGTGTGTCTCTGTCCGTGTGTCTCTGTCCGTGTGTCTCTGTCCGTGTGTCTCTGTCCGTGTGTCTCTGTCCGTGTGTCTCTGTCCGTGTGTCTCTGTCCGTGTGTCTCTGTCCGTGTGTCTCTGTCCGTGTGTCTCTGTCCGTGTGTCTCTGTCCGTGTGTCTCTGTCCGTGTGTCTCTGTCCGTGTGTCCTCTGTCCGTGGTGCTCTCTGTCCGTGTGTCTCTGTCCGTGTGTCTCTGTCCGTGTGTCTCTGTCCGTGTGTCTCTGTCCGTGTGTCTCTGTCCGTGTGTCTCTGTCCGTGTGTCTCTGTCCGTGTGTCTCTGTCCGTGTGTCTCTGTCCGTGTGTCTCTGTCCGTGTGTCTCTGTCCGTGTGTCTCTGTCCTGTGTGTCTCTGTCGTGTGTCTCTGTCCTGTGTGTCTCTGTCCTGTGTGTCTCTGTCCTGTGTGTCTCTGTCCGTGTGTCTCTGTCCGTGTGTCTCTGTCCCGTGTGTCTCTGTCCTGTGTGTCTCTGTCTGTGTGTCTCTGTCTGTGTGTCTCTGTCCTGTGTGTCTCTGTCTGTGTGTCTCTGTCTGTGTGTCTCTGTCTGTGTCTCTGTCTGTGTGTCTCTGTCTGTGTGTCTCTGTCTGTGTGTCTCTGTCTCGTCTGTGTGTCTCTGTCTGTGTGTCTCTGTCTGTGTGTCTCTGTCTGTGTGTCTCTGTCTGTGTGTCTCTGTCTGTGTGTCTCTGTCTGTGTGTCTCTGTCTGTGTGTCTCTGTCTGTGTGTCTCTGTCTGTGTGTCTCTGTCTGTGTGTCTCTGTCTGTGTGTCTCTGTCTGTGTGTCTCTGTCTGTGTGTCTCTGTCTGTGTGTCTCTGTCTGTGTGTCTCTGTCTGTGTGTCTCTGTCTGTGTGTCTCTGTCTGTGTGTCTCTGTCTGTGTGTCTCTGTCTGTGTGTCTCTGTCTGTGTGTCTCTGTCTGTGTGTCTCTGTCTGTGTGTCTCTGTCTGTGTGTCTCTGTCTGTGTGTCTCTGTCTGTGTGTCTCTGTCTGTGTGTCCTCTGTCCTGTGTGTCTCTCTGTCTGTGTCTGTGTCTCCCTCTCCCCTGTCTGTGTCTGTCTCTCCCTCTCCCTCTGTCTGTGTCTGTCTCTACCCTCTCCTCTCTGTCTGTGTCTGTCTCTCCCTCTCCCTCTGTCTGTGTCTGTCTCTCCCTCTCCCTGCTGTCCTGTGTCTGTCTCTCCCTCTCCCTCTGTCTGTGTCTGTCTCTCCCTCTCCCTCTGTCTGTGTCTGTCTCTCCCTCTCCCTCTGTCTGTGTCTGTCTCTCCCTCTCCCTCTCCCTGTGTCTGTGTCTGTCTCTCCCTCTCCCTCTCCCTGGGTGTCTGTGTCTGTCTCGTCGCCTCTCCCTCTCCTGTGTCTGTGTCTGTCTCTCCTCTCCCTCTGTCTGTGTCTGTGTCTGTCTCTCCTCTCCTCCCTCTGTCTGTGTCTGTGTCTGTCTCTCCCTCTCCCTCTGTCTGTGTCTGTGTCTGTCTCTCCCTCTCCCTCTGTCTGTGTCTGGTCTCTCCCTCTCCCTCTGTCTGTGTCTGTGTCTGTGTCTGTCTCTCCCTCTCCCTCTCCCTCTGTCTGTGTCTGTGTCTGTCTCTCCCTCTCCCTCTGTCTGTGTCTGTGTCTGTCTCTCCCTCTCCCTCTGTCTGTGTCTGTGTCTGTCTCTCCCTCTCCCTCTGTCTGTGTCTGTGTCTGTGTCTGTCCTCTCCCTCTGTCTGTGTCTGTGTCTGTCTCTCCCTCTCCTCTGTCTGTGTCTGTGTCTGTCTCTCCCTCTCCCTCTCCCTCTGTCTGTGTCTGTGTCTGTCTCTCCCTCTCCCTCTCCCTCTGTCTGTGTCTGTGTCTGTCTCTCCCTCTCCCTCTCCCTCTCCCTCTCCTCTCCTCTGTCTGTGTCTGTGTCTGTGTCTGTCTCTCCCTCTCCCTCTGTCTGTGTCTGTGTCTGTCTCTCCCTCTCCCTCTGTCTCTGTCTGTGTCCTGTCTCTCCCTCTCCCTCTCCCTCTGTCTGTGTCTGTCTCTCCCTCTCCCTCTGTCTCTGGTCTGTGTCTGTCTCTCCCTCTCCCTCTGTCTGTGTCTCTCCCTCTCCCTCTCCCTCTCCCTCTCCCTCTGTCTCTGTCTCTGTCTCTGTCTCTGTCTCTGTCTCTGTCTCTGTCTCTGTCTCTGCCTCTCCCTCTCCCTCTCCCTCTCCCTCTGTCTCTGTCTCTGTCTCTGTCTCTGTCTCTCCCTCTCCCTCTGTCTGTGTCTGTCTCTCCCTCTCCCTCTGTCTGTGTCTGTCTCTCCCTCTCCTCTGTCTGTGTCTGTCTCTCCCTCTCCCTCTGTCTGTGTCTGTCTCTCCCTCTCCCTCTGTCTGTGTCTGTCTCTCCCTCTCCCTCTGTCTGTGTCTGTCTCTCCCTCTCCTCTGTCTGTGTCTGTCTCTCCCTCTCCCTCTGTCTGTGTCTGTCTCTCCCTCTCCCTCTGTCTGTGTCTGTCTCTCCCTCTCCCTCTGTCTGTGTCTGTCTCTCCCTCTCCCTCTGTCTGTGTCTGTCTCTCCCTCTCCCTCTGTCTGTGTCTGTCTCTCCCTCTCCCTCTGTCTGTGTCTGTCTCTCCCTCTCCCTCTCCCTGTGTCTGTGTCTGTGTCTGTCTCTCCCTCTCCCTCTGTCTGTGTCTGTGTCTGTCTCTCCCTCTCCCTCTGTCTGTGTCCTGTGTCTGTGTCTGTCTCTCCCTCTCCCTCTCCCTCTCCCTCTGTCTGTGTCTGTCTCTCCCTCTCCCTCTGTCTGTGTCTGTCTCTCCCTCTCCCTCTCCCTCTCCCTCTGTCTGTGTCTGTCTCTCCCTCTCCCTCTCCCTCTGTCTGTGTCTGTCTCTCCCTCTCCCTCTCCCTCTCCTCTGTCTGTGTCTGTCTCTCCCTCTCCCTCTGTCTGTGTCTGTCTCTCCCTCTCCCTCTGTCTGTGTCTGTCTCTCCCTCTCCCTCTGTCTGTGTCTGTCTCTCCCTCTCCCTCTGTCTGTGTCTGTCTCTCCCTCTCCCTCTGTCTGTGTCTGTCTCTCCCTCTCCTCTGTCTGTGTCTGTCTCTCCCTCTCCCTCTGTCTGTGTCTGTCTCTCCCTCTCCCTCTGTCTGTGTCTGTCTCTCCCTCTCCCTCTGTCTGTGTCTGTCTCTCCCTCTCCCTCTGTCTGTGTCTGTCTCTCCCTCTCCCTCTGTCTGTGTCTGTCTCTCCCTCTCCCTCTGTCTGTGTCTGTCTCTCCCCTCTCCCTCTGTCTGTGTCTGTCTCTCCCTCTCCTCTGTCTGTGTCTGTCTCTCCCTCTCCCTCTGTCTGTGTCTGTCTCTCCCTCTCCCTCTGTCTGTGTCTGTCTCTCCCTCTCCCTCTGTCTGTGTCTGTCTCTCCCTCTCCCTCTGTCTGTGTCTGTCTCTCCCTCTCCCTCTGTCTGTGTCTGTCTCTCCCTCTCCCCTCTGTCTGTGTCTGTCTCTCCCTCTCCCTCTGTCTGTGTCTGTCTCTCCCTCTGTCTGTGTCTGTGTCTGTCTCTCCCTCTGTCTGTGTCTGTGTCTGTCTCTCCCTCTCCCTCTGTCTGTGTCTGTCTCTCCCTCTCCCTCTGTCTGTGTCTGTGTCTGTCTCTCCCTCTCCCTCTGTCTGTGTCTGTGTCTGTCTCTCCCTCTCCCTCTGTCTGTGTCTGTGTCTGTCTCTCCCTCTCCCTCTGTCTGTGTCTGTGTCTGTGTCTGTCTCTCCCTCTCCCTCTGTCTGTGTCTGTGTCTGTCTCTCCCTCTCCCTCTGTCTGTGTCTGTGTCTGTGTCTGTGTCTGTCTCTCCCTCTCCCTCTGTCTGTGTCTGTGTCTGTCTCTCCCTCTCCCTCTGTCTGTGTCTGTGTCTGTCTCTCCTCTCCCTCTGTCTGTGTCTGTGTCTGTCTCTCCCTCTGTCTGTGTCTGTCTCTCCCTCTCCCTCTGTCTGTCTCTCCCTCTCCCTCTCCCTCTGTCTGTGTCTGTCTCTCCCTCTCCCTCTGTCTGTGTCTGTCTCTCCCTCTCCCTCTGTCTGTGTCTGTCTCTCCCTCTCCCTCTGTCTGTGTCTGTCTCTCCCTCTCCCTCTGTCTGTGTCTGTCTCTCCCTCTCCCTCTGTCTGTGTCTGTCTCTCCTCTCCCTCTGTCTGTGTCTGTCTCTCCCTCTCCCTCTGTCTGTGTCTGTCTCTCCCTCTCCCTCTGTCTGTGTCTGTCTCTCCCTCTCCCTCTGTCTGTGTCTGTCTCTCCCTCTCCCTCTGTCTGTGTCTGTCTCTCCCTCTGTCTGTGTCTGTCTCTCCCTCTCCCTCTGTCTGTGTCTGTCTCTCCCTCTCCCTCTGTCTGTGTCTGTCTCTCCCTCTCCCTCTGTCTGTGTCTGTCTCTCCCTCTCCCTCTGTCTGTGTCTGTCTCTCCCTCTCCCTCTGTCTGTGTCTGTGTCTGTGTCTGTCCTCTCCCTCTCCCTCTGTCCTGTGTCTGTCTCTCCCTCTCCCTCTGTCTGTGTCTGTCTCTCCCTCTCCCTCTGTCTGTGTCTGTCTCTCCCTCTCCCTCTGTCTGTGTCTGTCTCTCCCTCTCCCTCTGTCTGTGTCTGTCTCTCCCTCTCCCTCTGTCTGTGTCTGTCTCTCCCTCTCCCTCTGTCTGTGTCTGTCTCTCCCTCTCCCTCTGTCTGTGTCTGTCTCTCCCTCTCCCTCTGTCTGTGTCTGTCTCTCCCTCTCCCTCTGTCTGTGTCTGTCTCTCCCTCTCCCTCTGTCTGTGTCTGTCCTCTCCCTCTCCCTCTGTCTGTGTCTGTCTCTCCCTCTCCCTCTGTCTGTGTCTGTCTCTCCCTCTCCCTCTGTCTGTGTCTGTCTCTCCCCTCTCCCTCTGTCTGTGTCTGTCTCTCCCTCTCCCTCTGTCTGTGTCTGTCTCTCCCTCTCCTCCCTGTCTGTGTCTGTCTCTCCCTCTCCCTCTGTCTGTGTCTGTGTCTGTCTCTCCCTCTCCCTCTGTCTGTGTCTGTGTCTGTCCTCTCCCTCTCCCTCTGTCTGTGTCTGTGTCTGTGTCTGTGTCTGTCTCTCCCTCTCCCTCTGTCTGTGTCTGTGTCTGTGTCTGTCTCTCCCTCTCCCTCTGTCTGTGTCTGTGTCTGTCTCTCCCTCTCCCTCTCCCTCTGTCTGTGTCTGTGTCTGTGTCTGTCTCTCCCTCTCCTCTGTCTGTGTCTGTGTCTGTGTCTGTCTCTCCCTCTGCCCTCTGTCTGTGTCTGTGTCTGTCTCTCCCTCTGTCTGTGTCTGTGTCTGTCTCTCCCTCTCCCTCTGTCTGTGTCTGTGTCTGTCTCTCCCTCTCCCTCTGTCTGTGTCTGTGTCTGTCTCTCCCTCTCCCTCTGTCTGTGTCTGTGTCTGTCTCTCCCTCTCCCTCTGTCTGTGTCTGTGTCTGTCTCTCCCTCTCCCTCTGTCTGTGTCTGTGTCTGTCTCTCCCTCTCCTCTGTCTGTGTCTGTGTCTGTCTCTCCCTCTCCCTCTGTCTGTGTCTGTGTCTGTCTCTCCCCTCTCCCTCTGTCTCTGTCTCTGTCTGTGTCTGTCTCTCCCTCTCCCTCTGTCTCTGTCTCTGTCTGTGTCTGTCTCTCCTCTCCCTCTGTCTCTGTCTGTGTC
>NC_090345.1:7791285-7818785 GCF_035084215.1 Heptranchias perlo | reverse complement strand
TCTCTCCCTCTGTCTGTGTCTGTCTCTCCCTCTGTCTGTGTCTGTCTCTCCCTCTGTCTGTGTCTGTCTCTCCCTCTGTCTGTGTCTGTCTCTCCCTCTGTCTGTGTCTGTCTCTCCCTCTGTCTGTGTCTGTCTCTCCCTCTGTCTGTGTCTGTCTCTCCCTCTGTCTGTGTCTGTCTCTCCCTCTGTCTGTGTCTGTCTCTCCCTCTGTCTGTGTCTGTCTCTCCCTCTGTCTGTGTCTGTCTCTCCCTCTGTCTGTGTCTGTCTCTCCCTCTGTCTGTGTCTGTCTCTCCCTCTGTCTGTGTCTGTCTCTCCCTCTGTCTGTGTCTGTCTCTCCCTCTGTCTGTGTCTGTCTCTCCCTCTCCCTCTGTCTGTGTCTGTCTCTCCCTCTCCCTCTGTCTGTGTCTGTCTCTCCCTCTCCCTCTGTCTGTGTCTGTGTCTGTGTCTGTCTCTCCCTCTCCCTCTCCCTCTGTCCTGTCTGTCTCTCCCTCTCCCTCTGTCTGTCTCTCCCTCTGTCTGTGTCTGTGTCTGTCTCTCCCTCTCCCTCTCCCTGTGTCTGTGTCTGTCTCTCCTCTGTCTGTGTCTGTGTCTGTCTCTCCCTCTCCCTCTGTCTGTGTCTGTCTCTCCCTCTCCCTCTGTCTGTGTCTGTCTCTCCCTCTCCCTCTGTCTGTGTCTGTCTCTCCCTCTCCCTCTGTCTGTCTGTCTCTCCCTCTCCCTCTGTCTGTCTCTCCCTGTGTCTGTGTCTGTGTCTGTCTCTCCCTCTCCCTCTCCCTCTCCCTGTGTCTGTGTCTGTCTCTCCCTCTGTCTGTGTCTGTGTCTGTCTCTCCCTCTGTCTGTGTCTGTGTCTGTCTCTCCCTCTCCCTGTGTCTGTGTCTGTCTCTCCCTCTCCCTCTCCCTCTCCCTCTGTCTGTGTCTGTCTCTCCCTCTCCCTCTCCCTCTCCCTCTCCCTCTGTCTGTGTCTGTCTCTCCCTCTCCCTCTGTCTGTCTCTCCCTCTCCCTCTCCCTCTCCCTCTCCCTCTGTCTCTCCCCTCTGTCTCTCCCTCTGTCTCTCCCTCTGTCTCTCCCTCTGTCTCTCCCTCTGTCTCTCCCTCTGTCTCTCCCTCTGTCTCTCCCTCTGTCTCTCCCTCTGTCTCTGTCTGCGTCTGTGTCTGTCTCTCCCCTCTCCCTCTGTCTCTCCCTCTCCCTCTGTCTCTCCCTCTGTCTGTGTCTGTCTCTCCCTCTCCCTCTCCCTCTCCCTCTGTCTGTGTCTGCCTCTCCCTCTCCCTCTCCCTCTCCCTCTGTCTGTGTCTGTCTCTCCCTCTCCCTCTGTCTGTGTCTGTGTCTGTGTCTGTCTCTCCCTCTCCCTCTGTCTGTGTCTGTGTCTGTCTCTCCCTCTCCTCTGTCTGTGTCTGTGTCTGTCTCTCCCTCTCCCTCTATCTGTGTCTGTCTCTCCCTCTCCCTCTGTCTGTGTCTGTGTCTGTCTCTCCCTCTCCCTCTGTCTGTGTCTGTGTCTGTCTCTCCCTCTCCCTCTCCCTCTGTCTGTGTCTGTGTCTGTCTCTCCCTCTCCCTCTCCCTCTCCCTCTGTCTGTGTCTGTGTCTGTCTCTCCCTCTCCCTCTGTCTGTGTCTGTGTCTGTCTCTCCCTCTCCCTCTGTCTGTGTCTGTGTCTGTCTCTCCCTCTCCCTCTGTCTGTGTCTGTGTCTGTCTCTCCCTCTCCCTCTGTCTGTGTCTGTGTCTGTCTCTCCCTCTCCCTCTGTCTGTGTCTGTGTCTGTGTCTGTCTCTCCCTCTCCCTCTGTCTGTGTCTGTGTCTGTGTCTGTCTCTCCCTCTCCCTCTGTCTGTGTCTGTGTCTGTGTCTGTCTCTCCCTCTCCCTCTGTCTGTGTCTGTGTCTGTCTCTCCCTCTCCCTCTGTCTGTGTCTGTGTCTGTGTCTGTCTCTCCCTCTCCCTCTGTCTGTGTCTGTGTCTGTCTCTCCCTCTCCCTCTGTCTGTGTCTGTGTCTGTCTCTCCCTCTCCCTCTGTCTGTGTCTGTGTCTGTCTCTCCCTTCCCTCTCCCTCTCCCTCTGTCTCTGTCTCTGTCTGTGTCTGTCTCTCCCTCTCCCTCTGTCTCTGTCTGTGTCTGTCTCTCCCTCTCCCTCTGTCTCTGTCTGTGTCTGTCTCTCCCTCTCCCCTCTGTCTCTGTCTGTGTCTGTCTCTCCCTCTGTCTCTGTCTGTGTCTGTCTCTCCCTCTCCCTCTGTCTCTGTCTGTGTCTGTCTCTCCCTCTCCCTCTGTCTCTGTCTGTCTCTCCCTCTCCCTCTGTCTCTGTCTGTCTCTCCCTCTGTCTCTGTCTCTGTCTCTCCCTCTCCCTCTGTCTCTGTCTCTGTCTCTCCCTCTCCCTCTGTCTCTGTCTCTCCCTCTGTCTGTGTCTGTCTCTCCCTCTGTCTGTGTCTGTCTCTCCCTCTGTCTGTGTCTGTCTCTCCCTCTGTCTGTGTCTGTCTCTCCCTCTGTCTGTGTCTGTCTCTCCCTCTGTCTGTGTCTGTCTCTCCCTCTGTCTGTGTCTGTCTCTCCCTCTGTCTGTGTCTGTCTCTCCCTCTGTCTGTGTCTGTCTCTCCCTCTGTCTGTGTCTGTCTCTCCCTCTGTCTGTGTCTGTCTCTCCCTCTGTCTGTGTCTGTCTCTCCCTCTGTCTGTGTCTGTCTCTCCCTCTGTCTGTGTCTGTCTCTCCCTCTGTCTGTGTCTGTCTCTCCCTCTGTCTGTGTCTGTCTCTCCCTCTGTCTGTGTCTGTCTCTCCCTCTGTCTGTGTCTGTCTCTCCCTCTGTCTGTGTCTGTCTCTCCCTCTGTCTGTGTCTGTCTCTCCCTCTGTCTGTGTCTGTCTCTCCCTCTGTCTGTGTCTGTCTCTCCCTCTGTCTGTGTCTGTCTCTCCCTCTGTCTGTGTCTGTCTCTCCCTCTGTCTGTGTCTGTCTCTCCCTCTGTCTGTGTCTGTCTCTCCCTCTGTCTGTGTCTGTCTCTCCCTCTGTCTGTGTCTGTCTCTCCCTCTGTCTGTGTCTGTCTCTCCCTCTGTCTGTGTCTGTCTCTCCCTCTGTCTGTGTCTGTCTCTCCCTCTGTCTGTGTCTGTCTCTCCCTCTGTCTGTGTCTGTCTCTCCCTCTGTCTGTGTCTGTCTCTCCCTCTGTCTGTGTCTGTCTCTCCCTCTGTCTGTGTCTGTCTCTCCCTCTGTCTGTGTCTGTCTCTCCCTCTGTCTGTGTCTGTCTCTCCCTCTGTCTGTGTCTGTCTCTCCCTCTGTCTGTGTCTGTCTCTCCCTCTGTCTGTGTCTGTCTCTCCCTCTGTCTGTGTCTGTCTCTCCCTCTGTCTGTGTCTGTCTCTCCCTCTGTCTGTGTCTGTCTCTCCCTCTGTCTGTGTCTGTCTCTCCCTCTGTCTGTGTCTGTCTCTCCCTCTGTCTGTGTCTGTCTCTCCCTCTGTCTGTGTCTGTCTCTCCCTCTGTCTGTGTCTGTCTCTCCCTCTGTCTGTGTCTGTCTCTCCCTCTGTCTGTGTCTGTCTCTCCCTCTGTCTGTGTCTGTCTCTCCCTCTGTCTGTGTCTGTCTCTCCCTCTGTCTGTGTCTGTCTCTCCCCTCTGTCTGTGTCTGTCTCTCCCTCTGTCTGTGTCTGTCTCTCCCTCTGTCTGTGTCTGTCTCTCCCTCTGTCTGTGTCTGTCTCTCCCTCTGTCTGTGTCTGTCTCTCCCTCTGTCTGTGTCTGTCTCTCCCTCTGTCTGTGTCTGTCTCTCCCTCTCCCTCTGTCTGTGTCTGTGTCTGTGTCTGTCTCTCCCTCTCCCTCTCCCTCTGTCTGTCTGTCTCTCCCTCTCCTCTGTCTGTCTCTCCTCTGTCTGTGTCTGTGTCTGTCTCTCCCTCTCCCTGTGTCTGTGTCTGTCTCTCCCTCTCCCTCTGTCTGTGTCTGTCTCTCCCTCTCCCTCTGTCTGTGTCTGTCTCTCCCTCTCCCTCTGTCTGTGTCTGTCTCTCCCTCTCCCCTCTGTCTGTGTCTGTCTCTCCCTCTCCCTCTGTCTGTGTCTGTCTCTCCCTCTCCCTCTGTCTGTCCTCTCCTGTGTCTGTGTCTGTGTCTGTCTCTCCCTCTCCCTCTCTCCCTCTCCCCTGTGTCTGTGTCTGTCTCTCCCTCTGTCTGTGTCTGTGTCTGTCTCTCCCTCTCCCTGTGTCTGTGTCTGTCTCTCCCTCTCCTCTCCCTCTCCCTCTGTCTGTGTCTGTCTCTCCCTCTCCCTCTCCCCTCTCCCTCTGTCTGTGTCTGTCTCTCCCTCTCCCTCTGTCTGTCTCTCCCTCTCCCTCTCCCTCTCCCTCTGTCTCTCCCTCTGTCTCTCCCTCTGTCTCTCCCTCTGTCTCTCCCTCTGTCTCTCCCTCTGTCTCTCCCTCTGTCTCTCCCTCTGTCTCTCCCTCTGTCTCTCCCTCTGTCTCTCCCTCTGTCTCTCCCTCTGTCTCTCCCTCTGTCTCTCCCTCTGTCTCTGTCTGCGTCTGTGTCTGTCTCTCCCTCTCCCTCTGTCTCTCCCTCTCCCTCTGTCTCTCCCTCTGTCTGTGTCTGTCTCTCCCTCTCCCTCTCCCTCTCCCTCTGTCTGTGTCTGCCTCTCCTCTCCCTCTCCCTCTGTCTGTGTCTGTCTCTCCCTGTGTCTGTGTCTGTGTCTGTGTCTGTGTCTGTGTCTGTGTCTCCCTCTCCCTCTCCCTCTCCCTCTCCCTCTCCCTCTCCCTCTCCCTCTCCCTCTCCCTCTCCCTCTGTCTCTCCCTCTGTCCTCTCCCTCTGTCTCTCCCTCTGTCTCTCCCTCTGTCTCTCCCTCTGTCCTCTCCCTCTGTCTCTCCCTCTGTCTCTCCCTCTGTCTCTCCCTCTGTCTCTCCCTCTGTCTCTGTCTGCGTCTGTGTCTGTCTCTCCCTCTGTCTCTCCCTCTGTCTCTCCCTCTCCCTCTGTCTGTGTCTGTCTCTCCCTCTCCCTCTCCCTCTCCCTCTCCCTCTGTCTGTGTCTGCCTCTCCCTCTCCCCTCTCCCTCTCCCTCTGTCTGTGTCTGTCTCTCCCTCTCCCTCTCCCTGTCTCTCCCTCTCCCTGTCTGTCTGTCTGTCTGTCTCTCCCTCTCCCTCTGTCTGTCTGTCTCTCCCTCTCCCTCTGTCTGTCTCTCCCTGTGTCTCCCTCTCCCTCTCCCTCTCCCTCTCCCTGTGTCTGTGTCTGTGTCTGTCTCTCCCTCTCCCTCTCCCTCTCCCTCTCCCTGTGTCTGTGTCTGTGTCTGTGTCTGTCTCTCCCTCTCCCTCTCCCTCTCCCTCTCCCTCTCCCTCTCCCTCTCCCTGTGTCTGTCTCTCCCTCTCCCTGTGTCTGTGTCTGTGTCTGTGTCTGTCTCTCCCTGTGTCTGTGTCTGTCTCTCCCTGTGTCTGTGTCTGTGTCTGTGTCTGTCTCTCCCTCTCCCTCTCCCTGTGTCTGTGTCTGTGTCTGTCTCTCCCTCTCCCTCTCCCTCTCCCTGTGTCTGTCTCTCCCTCTCCCTCTCCCTGTGTCTGTCTCTCCCTCTCCCTCTCCCTGTGTCTGTCTCTCCCTCTCCCTCTGTCTGTGTCTGTCTCTCCCTCTCCCTCTGTCTGTGTCTGTCTCTCCCTCTCCCTCTGTCTGTGTCTGTCTCTCCCTCTCCCTCTGTCTGTGTCTGTCTCTCCCTCTCCCTCTGTCTGTGTCTGTCTCTCCCTCTCCCTCTGTCTGTGTCTGTCTCTCCCTCTCCCTCTGTCTGTGTCTGTCTCTCCCTCTCCCTCTGTCTGTGTCTGTCTCTCCCTCTCCCTCTGTCTGTGTCTGTCTCTCCCTCTCCCTCTGTCTGTGTCTGTCTCTCCCTCTCCCTCTGTCTGTGTCTGTCTCTCCCTCTCCCTCTGTCTGTGTCTGTCTCTCCCTCTCCCTCTGTCTGTGTCTGTCTCTCCCTCTCCCTCTGTCTGTGTCTGTCTCTCCCTCTCCCTCTGTCTGTGTCTGTCTCTCCCTCTCCCTCTGTCTGTGTCTGTCTCTCCCTCTCCCTCTGTCTGTGTCTGTCTCTCCCTCTCCCTCTGTCTGTGTCTGTCTCTCCTCTCCCTCTGTCTGTGTCTGTCTCTCCCTCTCCCTCTGTCTGTGTCTGTCTCTCCCTCTCCCTCTGTCTGTGTCTGTCTCTCCCTCTCCCTCTGTCTGTGTCTGTCTCTCCCTCTCCCTCTGTCTGTGTCTGTCTCTCCCTCTCCCTCTGTCTGTGTCTGTCTCTCCCTCTCCCTCTGTCTGTGTCTGTCTCTCCCTCTCCCTCTGTCTGTGTCTGTCTCTCCCTCTCCCTCTGTCTGTGTCTGTCTCTCCCTCTCCCTCTGTCTGTGTCTGTCTCTCCCTCTCCCTCTGTCTGTGTCTGTCTCTCCCTCTCCCTCTGTCTGTGTCTGTCTCTCCCTCTCCCTGTCTGTGTCTGTCTCTCCCTCTCCCTGTGTCTGTCTCTCCCTCTCCCTCTGTCTGTGTCTGTCTCTCCCTCTCCCTCTGTCTGTGTCTGTCTCTCCCTCTCCCTCTGTCTGTGTCTGTCTCTCCCTCTGTCTCTCCCTCTGTCTCTCCCTCTGTCTCTCCCTCTGTCTCTCCCTCTGTCTCTCCCTCTGTCTCTCCCTCTGTCTCTCCCTCTGTCTCTCCCTCTGTCTCTCCCTCTGTCTCTCCCTCTGTCTCTCCCTCCCCCTGTGTCTGTGTCTGTCTCTCCCTCCCCCTGTGTCTGTGTCTGTCTCTCCCTCCCCCCTGTGTCTGTGTCTGTCTCTCCCTCTCCCTGTGTCTGTGTCTGTCTCTCCCTCTCCCTGTGTCTGTGTCTGTCTCTCCCTCTCCCTGTGTCTGTGTCTGTCTCTCCCTCTCCCTGTGTCTGTGTCTGTCTCTCCCTCTCCCTGTGTCTGTGTCTGTCTCTCCCTCTCCCTGTGTCTGTGTCTGTCTCTCCCTCTCCCTGTGTCTGTGTCTCCCTCTCCCTGTGTCTGTGTCTGTCTCTCCCTCTCCCTGTGTCTGTGTCTGTCTCTCCCTCTCCCTGTGTCTGTGTCTGTCTCTCCCTCTCCCTGTGTCTGTGTCTGTCTCTCCCTCTCCCTGTGTCTGTGTCTGTCTCTCCCTCTCCCTGTGTCTGTGTCTGTCTCTCCCTCTGTCTGTGTCTGTGTCTCTCCCTCTGTCTGTGTCTGTGTCTCTCCCTCTGTCTCTCCCTCTGTCTCTCCCTCTGTCTCTCCCTCTGTCTCTCCCTCTGTCTCTCCCTCTGTCTCTCCCTCTGTCTCTCCCTCTGTCTCTCCCTCTGTCTGTCTCTCCCTCTCCCTCTGTCTGTGTCTGTCTCTCCCTCTCCCTCTCCCTCTCCCTCTCCCTCTCCCTCTCCCTCTCCCTCTGTCTGTGTCTGCCTCTCCCTCTCCCTCTCCCTCTCCCTCTCCCTCTCCCTCTCCCTCTGTCTGTGTCTGTCTCTCCCTCCCCCTGTGTCTGTGTCTGTCTCTCCCTCCCCCTGTGTCTGTGTCTGTCTCTCCCTCCCCCTGTGTCTGTGTCTGTCTCTCCCTCTCCCTGTGTCTGTGTCTGTCTCTCCCTCTCCCTGTGTCTGTGTCTGTCTCTCCCTCTCCCTGTGTCTGTGTCTGTCTCTCCCTCTCCCTGTGTCTGTGTCTGTCTCTCCCTCTCCCTGTGTCTGTGTCTGTCTCTCCCTCTCCCTGTGTCTGTGTCTGTCTCTCCCTCTCCCTGTGTCTGTGTCTGTCTCTCCCTCTCCCTGTGTCTGTGTCTGTCTCTCCCTCTCCCTGTGTCTGTGTCTGTCTCTCCCTCTCCCTGTGTCTGTGTCTGTCTCTCCCTCTCCCTGTGTCTGTGTCTGTCTCTCCCTCTCCCTGTGTCTGTCTCTCCCTCTCCCTGTGTCTGTCTCTCCCTCTCCCTGTGTCTGTCTCTCCCTCTGTCTGTGTCTGTGTCTCTCCCTCTGTCTGTGTCTGTGTCTCTCCCTCTGTCTCTCCCTCTGTCTCTCCCTCTGTCTCTCCCTCTGTCTCTCCCTCTGTCTCTCCCTCTGTCTCTCCCTCTGTCTCTCCCTCTGTGTCTGTGTCTGTCTCTCCCTCTCCTGTGTCTGTCTCTCCCTCTCCCTGTGTCTGTGTCTGTCTCTCCCTCTCCCTGTGTCTGTGTCTGTCTCTCCCTCTCCTGTGTCTGTGTCTGTCTCTCCCTCTCCCTGTGTCTGTGTCTGTCTCTCCCTCTCCCTGTGTCTGTGTCTGTCTCTCCCTCTCCCTGTGTCTGTGTCTGTCTCTCCCTCTCCCTGTGTCTATGTCTGTCTCTCCCTCTCCTGTGTCTGTGTCTGTCTCTCCCTCTCCCTGTGTCTGTGTCTGTCTCTCCCTCTCCCTGTGTCTGTCTCTCCCTCTCCCTGTGTCTGTCTCTCCCTCTCCCTGTGTCTGTCTCTCCCTCTGTCTGTGTCTGTCTCTCCCTCTGTCTGTGTCTGTGTCTCTCCCTCTGTCTCTCCCTCTGTCTCTCCCTCTGTCTCTCCCTCTGTCTCTCCCTCTGTCTCTCCCTCTGTCTCTCCCTCTGTCTCTCCCTCTGTCTCTCCCTCTCCCTCTGTCTGTGTCTGTCTCTCCCTCTCCCTCTCCCTCTCCCTCTCCCTCTCCCTCTCTCCTCTCCCTCTGTCTGTGTCTGTCTCTCCCTCTGTCTGTGTCTGTCTCTCCCTCTGTCTGTGTCTGTCTCTCCCTCTGTCTGTGTCTGTCTCTCCCTCTGTCTGTGTCTGTCTCTCCCTCTGTCTGTGTCTGTCTCTCCCTCTGTCTGTGTCTGTCTCTCCCTCTGTCTGTGTCTGTCTCTCCCTCTGTCTGTGTCTGTCTCTCCCTCTGTCTGTGTCTGTCTCTCCCTCTGTCTGTGTCTGTCTCTCCCTCTGTCTGTGTCTGTCTCTCCCTCTGTCTGTGTCTGTCTCTCCCTCTGTCTGTGTCTGTCTCTCCCTCTGTCTGTGTCTGTCTCTCCCTCTGTCTGTGTCTGTCTCTCCCTCTGTCTGTGTCTGTCTCTCCCTCTGTCTGTGTCTGTCTCTCCCTCTGTCTGTGTCTGTCTCTCCCTCTGTCTGTGTCTGTCTCTCCCTCTGTCTGTGTCTGTCTCTCCCTCTGTCTGTGTCTGTCTCTCCCTCTGTCTGTGTCTGTCTCTCCCTCTGTCTGTGTCTGTCTCTCCCTCTGTCTGTGTCTGTCTCTCCCTCTCTCCCTCTCCCTCTCCCTCTGTCTGTGTCTGTCTCTCCCTCTCCCTCTCCCTCTCCCTCTCCCTCTCCCTCTGTCTGTCTCTCCCTCTCCCTCTCCCTCTGTCTGTCTCTCCCTCTCCCTCTCCCTCTCCCTCTCCCTCTCCCTCTGTCTGTGTCTGTCTCTCCCTCTCCCTCTCCCTCTCCCTCTCCCTCTCCCTCTCCCTCTCCCTCTCCCTCTGTCTGTGTCTGTCTGTCTCTCCCTCTCCCTCTGTCTGTGTCTGTCTCTCCCTCTCCCTCTCCCTCTCCCTCTGTCTGTGTCTGTCTCTCCCTCTCCCTCTCCCTCTCCCTCTGTCTGTGTCTGTCTCTCCCTCTCCCTCTCCCTCTGTCTGTGTCTGTCTCTCCCTCTCCCTCTCCCTCTGTCTGTGTCTGTCTCTCCCTCTCCCTCTGTCTGTGTCTGTCTCTCCCTCTCCCTCTGTCTGTGTCTGTCTCTCCCTCTCCCTCTGTCTGTCTCTCCCTCTCCCTCTCCCTCTCCCTCTCCCTCTCCCTCTGTCTGTCTCTCCCTCTCCCTCTCCCTCTCCCTCTCCCTCTGTCTGTCTCTCCCTCTCCCTCTCCCTCTGTCTGTGTCTGTCCTCTCCCTCTCCCTCTCCCTCTCCCTCTCCCTCTCCCTCTCCCTCTGTCTGTGTCTGTCTGTCTCTCCCTCTCCCTCTGTCTGTGTCTGTCTCTCCCTCTCCCTCTCCCTCTCCCTCTGTCTGTCTCTCCCTCTCCCTCTCCCTCTGTCTGTGTCTGTCTCTCCCTCTCCCTCTCCCTCTCCCTCTGTCTGTGTCTGTGTCTGTCTCTCCCTCTCCCTCTCCCTCTCCCTCTCCCTCTCCCTCTGTCTGTGTCTGTCTCTCCCTCTCCCTCTGTCTGTGTCTGTCTCTCCCTCTCCCTCTCCCTCTGTCTGTGTCTGTCTCTCCCTCTCCCTCTGTCTGTGTCTGTCTCTCCCTCTCCCTCTGTCTGTGTCTGTCTCTCCCTCTCCCTCTGTCTGTGTCTGTCTCTCCCTCTCCCTCTGTCTGTGTCTGTCTCTCCCTCTCCCTCTGTCTGTGTCTGTCTCTCCCTCTCCCTCTGTCTGTGTCTGTCTCTCCCTCTCCCTCTGTCTGTGTCTGTCTCTCCCTCTCCCTCTGTCTGTGTCTGTCTCTCCCTCTCCCTCTGTCTGTGTCTGTCTCTCCCTCTCCCTCTCCCTCTCCCTCTCCCTCTCCCTCTCCCTCTGTCTGTGTCTGTGTCTGTCTCTCCCTCTCCCTCTCCCTCTCCCTCTCCCTCTCCCTCTCCCTCTGTCTGTGTCTGTGTCTGTGTCTGTCTCTCCCTCTCCCTCTCCCTCTCCCTCTCCCTCTCCCTCTCCCTCTGTCTGTGTCTGTCTCTCCCTCTCCCTCTCCCTCTCCCTCTGTCTGTCTCTCCCTCTCCCTCTCCCTCTCCCTCTGTCTCTCCCTCTCCCTCTGTCTCTCCCTCTCCCTCTGTCTCTCCCTCTCCCTCTCCCTCTCCCTCTCCCTCTGTCTGTGTCTGTCTCTCCCTCTCCCTCTGTCTCTCTCCGTCTCCCTCTCCCTCTGTCTGTGTCTCCCTCTCCCTCTGTCTGTGTCTCCCTCTCCCTCTGTCTGTGTCTCCCTCTCCCTCTGTCTGTGTCTCCCTCTCCCTCTGTCTGTGTCTCCCTCTCCCTCTGTCTGTGTCTCCCTCTCCCTCTGTCTGTGTCTCCCTCTCCCTCTGTCTGTGTCTCCCTCTCCCTCTGTCTGTGTCTGTCTCTCCCTCTGTCTGTGTCTGTCTCTCCCTCTGTCTGTGTCTGTCTCTCCCTCTGTCTGTGTCTGTCTCTCCCTCTGTCTGTGTCTGTCTCTCCCTCTGTCTGTGTCTGTCTCTCCCTCTGTCTGTGTCTGTCTCTCCCTCTGTCTGTGTCTGTCTCTCCCTCTGTCTGTGTCTGTCTCTCCCTCTGTCTGTGTCTGTCTCTCCCTCTGTCTGTGTCTGTCTCTCCCTCTGTCTGTGTCTGTCTCTCCCTCTGTCTGTGTCTGTCTCTCCCTCTGTCTGTGTCTGTCTCTCCCTCTGTCTGTGTCTGTCTCTCCCTCTGTCTGTGTCTGTCTCTCCCTCTGTCTGTGTCTGTCTCTCCCTCTGTCTGTGTCTGTCTCTCCCTCTGTCTGTGTCTGTCTCTCCCTCTGTCTGTGTCTGTCTCTCCCTCTGTCTGTGTCTGTCTCTCCCTCTGTCTGTGTCTGTCTCTCCCTCTGTCTGTGTCTGTCTCTCCCTCTGTCTGTGTCTGTCTCTCCCTCTGTCTGTGTCTGTCTCTCCCTCTGTCTGTGTCTGTCTCTCCCTCTGTCTGTGTCTGTCTCTCCCTCTGTCTGTGTCTGCCTCTCCCTCTGTCTGTGTCTGCCTCTCCCTCTGTCTGTGTCTGCCTCTCCCTCTGTCTGTGTCTGCCTCTCCCTCTGTCTGTGTCTGCCTCTCCCTCTGTCTGTGTCTGCCTCTCCCTCTGTCTGTGTCTGCCTCTCCCTCTGTCTGTGTCTGCCTCTCCCTCTGTCTGTGTCTGCCTCTCCCTCTGTCTGTGTCTGCCTCTCCCTCTGTCTGTGTCTGCCTCTCCCTCTGTCTGTGTCTGCCTCTCCCTCTGTCTGTGTCTGCCTCTCCCTCTGTCTGTGTCTGCCTCTCCCTCTGTCTGTGTCTGCCTCTCCCTCTGTCTGTGTCTGCCTCTCCCTCTGTCTGTGTCTGCCTCTCCCTCTGTCTGTGTCTGCCTCTCCCTCTGTCTGTGTCTGCCTCTCCCTCTGTCTGTGTCTGCCTCTCCCTCTGTCTGTGTCTGCCTCTCCCTCTGTCTGTGTCTGCCTCTCCCTCTGTCTGTGTCTGCCTCTCCCTCTGTCTGTGTCTGCCTCTCCCTCTGTCTGTGTCTGCCTCTCCCTCTGTCTGTGTCTGCCTCTCCCTCTGTCTGTGTCTGCCTCTCCCTCTGTCTGTGTCTGCCTCTCCCTCTGTCTGTGTCTGCCTCTCCCTCTGTCTGTGTCTGCCTCTCCCTCTGTCTGTGTCTGCCTCTCCCTCTGTCTGTGTCTGCCTCTCCCTCTGTCTGTGTCTGCCTCTCCCTCTGTCTGTGTCTGCCTCTCCCTCTGTCTGTGTCTGCCTCTCCCTCTGTCTGTGTCTGCCTCTCCCTCTGTCTGTGTCTGCCTCTCCCTCTGTCTGTGTCTGCCTCTCCCTCTGTCTGTGTCTGCCTCTCCCTCTGTCTGTGTCTGCCTCTCCCTCTGTCTGTGTCTGCCTCTCCCTCTGTCTGTGTCTGCCTCTCCCTCTGTCTGTGTCTGCCTCTCCCTCTGTCTGTGTCTGCCTCTCCCTCTGTCTGTGTCTGCCTCTCCCTCTGTCTGTGTCTGCCTCTCCCTCTGTCTGTGTCTGCCTCTCCCTCTGTCTGTGTCTGCCTCTCCCTCTGTCTGTGTCTGCCTCTCCCTCTGTCTGTGTCTGCCTCTCCCTCTGTCTGTGTCTGCCTCTCCCTCTGTCTGTGTCTGCCTCTCCCTCTGTCTGTGTCTGCCTCTCCCTCTGTCTGTGTCTGCCTCTCCCTCTGTCTGTGTCTGCCTCTCCCTCTGTCTGTGTCTGCCTCTCCCTCTGTCTGTGTCTGCCTCTCCCTCTGTCTGTGTCTGCCTCTCCCTCTGTCTGTGTCTGCCTCTCCCTCTGTCTGTGTCTGCCTCTCCCTCTGTCTGTGTCTGCCTCTCCCTCTGTCTGTGTCTGCCTCTCCCTCCCTCTCCCTCTCCCTCTGTCTGTGTCTGTCTCTCCCTCTCCCTCTGTCTGTGTCTGTGTCTCCCTCTGTCTGTGTCTGTCTCTCCCTCTGTCTGTGTCTGTCTCTCCCTCTGTCTGTGTCTGTCTCTCCCTCTGTCTGTGTCTGTCTCTCCCTCCCTCTCCCTCTCCCTCTGTCTGTGTCTGTCTCTCCCTCTCCCTCTGTCTGTGTCTGTGTCTCCCTCTGTCTGTGTCTGTCTCTCCCTCTGTCTGTGTCTGTCTCTCCCTCTGTCTGTGTCTGTCTCTCCCTCTGTCTGTGTCTGTCTCTCCCTCTGTCTGTGTCTGTCTCTCCCTCTGTCTGTGTCTGTCTGTCTCTCCCTCTCCCTGTGTCTGTCTGTCTCTCCCTCTCCCTCTGTCTGTCTGTCTCTCCCTCTCCCTCTGTCTGTCTGTCTCTCCTCTCTCTCCCTCTGTCTGTCTCTCCCTCTCCCTCTGTCTGTCTGTCTCTCCCTCTGTCTGTCTCTCCCTCCCTCCCCGTCTGTCTGTCTCTCCCTCCCTCCCCGTCTGTCTGTCTCTCCCTCCCTCCCCGTCTGTCTGTCTCTCCCTCCCTCCCCGTCTGTCTGTCTCTCCCTCGCTCCCCGTCTGTCTGTCTCTCTCCCTCCCTGTCCGTCTGTCTGTCTCTCTCCCTCCCTGTCCGTCTGTCTCTTCCTCCCTCCCTCCCTGTCTGTCCCTCCCTCCCTGTCTGTCTGTCTGTCTGTCTGTCTGTGTCTCTCCCTCCCTCCCTCCCTGTCTGTCTCTCTCTCCCTCCCTGTCTGTCTCTCTCTCTCTCTCCCCCTCCCTCCCTGTCTGTCTCTCTCCCTCCCTCCCCGTCTGTCAGTCTCTCCCTCCCTCCCCGTCTGTCAGTCTCTCCCTCCCTCCCCGTCTGTCAGTCTCTCCCTCCCTCCCCGTCTGTCAGTCTCTCCCTCCCTCCCCGTCTGTCAGTCTCTCCCTCCCTCCCTCCCACCCTCCCCGTCTGTCAGTCTCTCCCTCCCTCCCTCCCACCCTCCCCGTCTGTCTGTCTCTCCCACCCTCCCCGTCTGTCTGTCTCTCCCACCCTCCCCGTCTGTCTGTCTCTCCCACCCTCCCCGTCTGTCTGTCTCTCCCACCCTCCCCGTCTGTCTGTCTCTCCCACCCTCCCCGTCTGTCTGTCTCTCCCACCCTCCCCGTCTGTCTGTCCCTCCCACCCTCCCCGTCTGTCTGTCCCTCCCACCCTCCCCGTCTGTCTGTCCCTCCCACCCTCCCCGTCTGTCTGTCCCTCCCACCCTCCCCGTCTGTCTGTCCCTCCCACCCTCCCCGTCTGTCTGTGCCTCCCACCCTCCCCGTCTGTCTGTCTGTCTCTCCCACCCTCCCCGTCTGTCTGTCTGTCTCTCCCACCCTCCCCGTCTGTCTGTCTGTCTGTCTCTCCCACCCTCCCCGTCTGTCTGTCTCTCCCACCCTCCCCGTCTGTCTGTCTCTCCCACCCTCCCCGTCTGTCTGTCTCTCCCACCCTCCCCGTCTGTCTGTCTGTCTGTCTCTCCCACCCTCCCCCGTCTGTCTGTCTGTCTGTCTCTCCCACCCTCCCCGTCTGTCTGTCTGTCTCTCCCACCCTCCCCGTCTGTCTGTCTGTCTCTCCCACCCTCCCCGTCTGTCTGTCTGTCTCTCCCACCCTCCCCGTCTGTCTGTCTGTCTGTCTCTCCCACCCTCCCCGTCTGTCTGTCTGTCTGTCTCTCCCACCCTCCCCGTCTGTCTGTCTGTCTCTCCCACCCTCCCCGTCTGTCTGTCTGTCTGTCTGTCTCTCCCACCCTCCCCGTCTGTCTGTCTGTCTGTCTCTCCCACCCTCCCCGTCTGTCTGTCTGTCTGTCTCTCCCACCCTCCCCGTCTGTCTGTCTGTCTGTCTCTCCCCACCCTCCCCGTCTGTCTGTCTGTCTGTCTCTCCCACCCTCCCCGTCTGTCTGTCTGTCTCTCCCACCCTCCCCGTCTGTCTGTCTGTCTCTCCCACCCTCCCCGTCTGTCCGTCTGTCTCTCCCACCCTCCCCGTCTGTCCGTCTGTCTCTCCCCACCCTCCCCGTCTGTCTGTCTCTCCCACCCTCCCCGTCTGTCTGTCTCTCCCAACCTCCCCGTCTGTCTGTCTGTCTCTCCCACCCCGTCTGTCTGTCTCTCCCTCCCTCCCCGTCTGTCCGTCTGTCTGTCTCTCCCTCCCTGTCTGTCTGTCTCTCCCTCCCTGTCTGTCTGTCTCTCCCTCCCTGTCTGTCTGTCTGTCTCTCCCTCCCTGTCTGTCTGTCTCTCCCTCCCTCCCTGTCTGTCTGTCTCTCCCTCCCTCCCCGTCTGTCTGTCTCTCCCACCCTCCCCGTCTGTCTGTCTCTCCCACCCTCCCCGTCTGTCTGTCTCTCCCACCCTCCCCGTCTGTCTGTCTCTCCCACCCTCCCCGTCTGTCTGTCTCTCCCACCCTCCCCGTCTGTCTGTCTCTCCCACCCTCCCCGTCTGTCTGTCTCTCCCACCCTCCCCGTCTGTCTGTCTCTCCCACCCTCCCCGTCTGTCTGTCTCTCCCACCCTCCCCGTCTGTCTGTCTCTCCCACCCTCCCCGTCTGTCTGTCTCTCCCACCCTCCCCGTCTGTCTGTCTCTCCCACCCTCCCCGTCTGTCTGTCTCTCCCACCCTCCCCGTCTGTCTGTCTCTCCCACCCTCCCCGTCTGTCTGTCTCTCCCACCCTCCCCGTCTGTCTGTCTCTCCCACCCTCCCCGTCTGTCTGTCTCTCCCACCCTCCCCGTCTGTCTGTCTCTCCCACCCTCCCCGTCTGTCTGTCTCTCCCACCCTCCCCGTCTGTCTGTCTCTCCCACCCTCCCCGTCTGTCTGTCTCTCCCACCCTCCCCGTCTGTCTGTCTCTCCCACCCCGTCTGTCTGTCTGTCTGTCTGTCTCTCCCTCCCTCCCTGTCTGTCTGTCTCTCCCTCCCTCCCTCCCTGTCTGTCTCTCCCTCCCTCCCTCCCTGTCTGTCTCTCCCTCCCTCACTCCCTGTCTGTCTCTCCCTCCCTCCCTCCCTGTCTGTCTCTCCCTCCCTCCCTCCCTGTCTGTCTCTCCCTCCCTCCCTCCCTGTCTGTCCCTCCCTCCCTGTCTGTCCCTCCCTCCCTGTCTGTCCCTCCCTCCCTGTCTCTCTCTCTCACTCCCTCCCTGTCTGTCTGTCTCTCTCTCCCTCCCTCCCTGTCTGTCTCTCCCTCCCTCCCTCCCTGTCTGTCTGTCTCTCCCTCCCACCCTCCCCTTCTGTCTGTCTCTCCCACCCTCCCCGTCTGTCTGTCTCTCCCACCCTCCCCGTCTGTCTGTCTCTCCCACCCTCCCCGTCTGTCTGTCTCTCCCACCCTCCCCGTCTGTCTCTCCCTCCCCGTCTGTCTCTCCCACCATTCCTCCCCGTCTGTCTGTCTCTCCCTCCCCGTCTGTCTGTCTGTCTCTCCCTCCCCGTCTGTCTGTCTGTCTCTCCCTCCCCGTCTGTCTGTCTGTCTGTCTCTCCCTCCCCGTCTGTCTGTCTGTCTGTCTCTCCCTCCCCGTCTGTCTGTCTGTCTGTCTCTCCCTCCCCGTCTGTCTGTCTCTCCCACCCTCCCCGTCTGTCTGTCTCTCCCACCCTCCCCGTCTGTCTGTCTCTCCCACCCTCTCTGTCTGTCTCTCCCTCCCTCCCTGTCTGTCTCTCCCTCCCTCCCTGTCTGTCTCTCCCTCCCTCCCTGTCTGTCTCTCCCTCCCTCCCTGTCTATCTCTCCCTCCCTCCCTCCCTGTCTGTCCTCTCCCTCCCTCCCTGTCTGTCTCTCCCTCCCTCCCTGTCTGTCTCTCCCTCCCTCCCTGTCTGTCTCTCCCTCCCTCCCTGTCTGTCTCTCCCTCCCTCCCTGTCTGTCTCTCCCTCCCTCCCTGTCTGTCTCTCCCTCCCTCCCTGTCTGTCTCTCCCTCCCTCCCTGTCTGTCTCTCCCTCCCTCCCTGTCTGTCTCTCCCTCCCTCCCTGTCTGTCTCTCCCTCCCTCCCTGTCTGTCTCTCCCTCCCTGTCTGTCTCTCCCTCCCTCCCTGTCTGTCTCTCCCTCCCTCCCTGTCTGTCTCTCCCTCCCTCCCTGTCTGTCTCTCCCTCCCTCCCTGTCTGTCTCTCCCTCCCTCCCTGTCTGTCTCTCCCTCCCTCCCTGTCTGTCTCTCCCTCCCTCCCTCCCTCCCTGTCTGTCTGTCTCTCCCTCCCTCCCTGTCTGTCTGTCTCTCCCTCCCTCCCTGTCTGTCTGTCTCTCCCTCCCTCCCTGTCTGTCTGTCTCTCCCTCCCTCCCTGTCTGTCTGTCTCTCCCTCCCTCCCTGTCTGTCTCTCCCTCCCTCCCTGTCTGTCTCTCCCTCCCTCCCTGTCTGTCTCTCCCTCCCTCCCTTCTCTCTCCCTCCCTCCCTGTCTGTCTGTCTCTCCCTCCCTCCCTCCCTGTCTGTCTGTCTCTCCCTCCCTCCCTGTCTGTCTGTCTCTCCCTCCCTCCCTGTCTGTCCCTCCCTCCCTGTCTGTCTGTCTCTCCCCTCCCTCCCTCCCTGTCTGTCTCTCCCTCCTTCCCTGTCTGTCTCTCCCTCCTTCCCTGTCTGTCTCTCTCTCCCTCCTTCCCTCCCTGTCTGTCCCTCCCTGTCCTGTCCCTCCCTGTCTGTCCCTCCCTGTCTGTCCCTCCCTGTCTGTCCCTCCCTGTCTGTCCCTCCCTGTCTGTCCCTCCCTGTCTGTCCCTCCCTGTCTGTCTGTCTGTGTCTCTCTCTCCCTCCCTCCCTCCCGGTCTGTCCCTCCCTCCCTGTCTGTCTGTCTGTCTGTGTCTCTCTCTCCCACCCTCCCCGTCTGTCAGTCTCTCCCACCCTCCCCGTCTGTCTGTCTCTCCCACCCTCCCCGTCTGTCTGTCTCTCCCACCCTCCCCGTCTGTCTGTGTCTCCCACCCTCCCTCCCTGTCTGTCTCTCCACCCTCCCTCCCTGTCTGTCTCTCCCACCCTCCCTCCCTGTCTGTCTCTCCCACCCTCCCTCCCTGTCTGTCTCTCCCACCCTCCCTCCCTGTCTGTCTCCCCCACCCTCCCTCCCTGTCTGTCTGTCTCCCCCACCCTCCCCGTCTGTCTGTCTCTCCCACCCTCCCCGTCTGTCTGTCTCTCCCACCCTCCCCGTCTGTCTGTCTCTCCCACCCTCCCCGTCTGTCTGTCTGTCTCTCCCACCCTCCCCGTCTGTCTGTCTGTCTCTCCCACCCTCCCCGTCTGTCTGTCTGTCTCTCCCACCCTCCCCGTCTGTCTGTCTCTCCCACCCTCCCCGTCTGTCTGTCTCTCCCACCCTCCCCGTCTGTCTGTCTCTCCCACCCTCCCCGTCTGTCTGTCTCTCCCACCCTCCCCGTCTGTCTGTCTCTCCCACCCTCCCCGTCTGTCTGTCTCTCCCACCCTCCCCGTCTGTCTGTCTGTCTCTCCCACCCTCCCCGTCTGTCTGTCTGTCTCTCCCACCCTCCCCGTCTGTCTGTCTGTCTCTCCCACCCTCCCCGTCTGTCTGTCTGTCTCTCCCTCCCTCCCCGTCTGTCTGTCTGTCTCTCCCTCCCTCCCCGTCTGTCTGTCTGTCTCTCCCTCCTCCCCGTCTGTCTGTCTCTCCCTCCCTCCCTGTCTGTCTGTCTGTCTCTCCCTCCCTCCCTGTCTGTCTCTCCCTCCCTCCCTGTCTGTCTCTCCCTCCCTCCCTGTCTGTCTGTCTGTCTCTCCCTCCCTCCCTGTCTGTCTGTCTCTCCCTCCCTCCCTGTCTGGCTGTCTCTCCCTCCCTCCCTCCCTGTCTGTCTGTCTCTCCCTCCCTCCCTGTCTGTCTCTCCCTCCCTCCCTCCCTGTCTGTCTGTCTCTCCCTCCTCCCTCCCTGTCTGTCTCTCCCTCCCTCCCTCCCTGTCTGTCTGTCTCTCCCTCCCTCCCTCCCTGTCTGTCTGTCTCTCCCTCCCTCCCTCCCTGTCTGTCTGTCTCTCCCTCCTCCCTCCCTGTCTGTCTGTCTCTCCCTCCCTCCCTCCCTGTCTGTCTCTCCTCCCTCCCTCCCTGTCTGTCTCTCCCTCCCTCCCTCCCTGTCTGTCTCTCCCTCCCTCCCTCCCTGTCTGTCCCTCCCTCCCTGTCTGTCCCTCCCTCCCTGTCTGTCCCTCCCTCCCTGTCTCTCTCTCTCACTCCCTCCCTGTCTGTCTGTCTCTCTCTCCCTCCCTCCCTGTCTGTCTCTCCCTCCCTCCCTCCCTGTCTGTCTGTCTCTCCCTCCCACCCTCCCCTTCTGTCTGTCTCTCCCACCCTCCCCGTCTGTCTGTCTCTCCACCCTCCCCGTCTGTCTGTCTCTCCCACCCTCCCCGTCTGTCTGTCTCTCCCACCCTCCCCGTCTGTCTGTCTCTCCCACCCTCCCCGTCTGTCTCTCCCTCCCCGTCTGTCTCTCCCACCATTCCTCCCCGTCTGTTTGTCTGTCTCTCCCTCCCCGTCTGTCTGTCTGTCTCTCCCTCCCCGTCTGTCTGTCTGTCTCTCCCTCCCCGTCTGTCTGTCTGTCTCTCCCTCCCCGTCTGTCTGTCTGTCTGTCTCTCCCTCCCCGTCTGTCTGTCTGTCTGTCTCTCCCTCCCCGTCTGTCTGTCTGTCTGTCTCTCCCCTCCCCGTCTGTCTGTCTCTCCCACCCTCCCCGTCTGTCTGTCTCTCCCACCCTCCCCGTCTGTCTGTCTCTCCCACCCTCTCTGTCTGTCTCTCCCTCCCTCCCTGTCTGTCTCTCCCTCCCTCCCTGTCTGTCTCTCCCTCCCTCCCTGTCTGTCTCTCCCTCCCTCCCTGTCTGTCTCTCCCTCCCTCCCTGTCTGTCTCTCCCTCCCTCCCTGTCTGTCTCTCCCTCCCTCCCTGTCTGTCTCTCCCTCCCTCCCTGTCTGTCTCTCCCTCCCTCCCTGTCTGTCTCTCCCTCCCTCCCTGTCTGTCTCTCCCTCCCTGTCTGTCTCTCCCTCCCTCCCTGTCTGTCTCTCCCTCCCTCCCTGTCTGTCTCTCCCTCCCTCCCTGTCTGTCTCTCCCTCCCTCCCTGTCTGTCTCTCCCTCCCTCCCTGTCTGTCTCTCCCTCCCTCCCTGTCTGTCTGTCTCTCCCTCCCTCCCTCCCTGTCTGTCTCTCCCTCCCTCCCTCCCTCCCTGTCTGTCTCTCCCTCCCTCACTCCCTGTCTGTCTCTCCCTCCCTCCCTCCCTGTCTGTCTCTCCCTCCCTCCCTCCCTGTCTGTCTCTCCCTCCCTCCCTCCCTGTCTGTCCCTCCCTCCCTGTCTGTCCCTCCCTCCCTGTCTGTCCCTCCCTCCCTGTCTGTCCCTCCCTCCCTGTCTGTCCCTCCCTCCCTGTCTCTCTCTCTCACTCCCTCCCTGTCTGTCTGTCTCTCTCTCCCTCCCTCCCTGTCTGTCTCTCCCTCCCTCCCTCCCTGTCTGACTGTCTCTCCCTCCCACCCTCCCCTTCTGTCTGTCTCTCCCACCCTCCCCGTCTGTCTGTCTCTCCCACCCTCCCCGTCTGTCTGTCTCTCCCACCCTCCCCGTCTGTCTGTCTCTCCCACCCTCCCCGTCTGTCTCTCCCTCCCCGTCTGTCTCTCCCACCATTCCTCCCCGTCTGTCTGTCTCTCCCTCCCCGTCTGTCTGTCTGTCTCTCCCTCCCCGTCTGTCTGTCTGTCTGTCTCTCCCTCCCCGTCTGTCTGTCTGTCTGTCTCTCCTCCCCGTCTGTCTGTCTGTCTGTCTCTCCCTCCCCGTCTGTCTGTCTCTCCCACCCTCCCCGTCTGTCTGTCTCTCCCACCCTCCCCGTCTGTCTGTCTCTCCCACCCTCTCTGTCTGTCTCTCCCTCCCTCCCTGTCTGTCTCTCCCTCCCTCCCTGTCTGTCTCTCCCTCCCTCCCTGTCTGTCTCTCCCTCCCTCCCTGTCTGTCTCTCCCTCCCTCCCTCCCTGTCTGTCTCTCCCTCCCTCCCTGTCTGTCTCTCCCTCCCTCCCTGTCTGTCTCTCCCTCCCTCCCTGTCTGTCTCTCCCTCCCTCCCTGTCTGTCTCTCCCTCCCTCCCTGTCTGTCTCTCCCTCCCTCCCTGTCTGTCTCTCCCTCCCTCCCTGTCTGTCTCTCCCTCCCTCCCTGTCTGTCTCTCCCTCCCTCCCTGTCTGTCTCTCCCTCCCTCCCTGTCTGTCTCTCCCTCCCTCCCTGTCTGTCTCTCCCTCCCTCCCTGTCTGTCTCTCCCTCCCTCCCTGTCTGTCTCTCCCTCCCTCCCTGTCTGTCTCTCCCTCCCTCCCTGTCTGTCTCTCCCTCCCTCCCTGTCTGTCTCTCCCTCCCTCCCTGTCTGTCTCTCCCTCCCTCCCTCCCTGTCTCTCCCACCCTCCCCGTCTGTCAGTCTCTCCCACCCTCCCCGTCTGTCTGTCTCTCCCACCCTCCCCGTCTGTCTGTCTCTCCCACCCTCCCCGTCTGTCTGTGTCTCCACCCTCCCTCCCTGTCTGTCTCTCCACCCTCCCTCCCTGTCTGTCTCTCCCACCCTCCCTCCCTGTCTGTCTCTCCCACCCTCCCTCCCTGTCTGTCTCTCCCACCCTCCCTCCCTGTCTGTCTCCCCCACCCTCCCTCCCTGTCTGTCTGTCTCCCCCACCCTCCCCGTCTGTCTGTCTCTCCCACCCTCCCCGTCTGTCTGTCTCTCCCACCCTCCCCGTCTGTCTGTCTCTCCCACCCTCCCCGTCTGTCTGTCTGTCTCTCCCACCCTCCCCGTCTGTCTGTCTGTCTCTCCCACCCTCCCCGTCTGTCTGTCTGTCTCTCCCACCCTCCCCGTCTGTCTGTCTCTCCCACCCTCCCCGTCTGTCTGTCTCTCCCACCCTCCCCGTCTGTCTGTCTCTCCCACCCTCCCCCGTCTGTCTGTCTCTCCCACCCTCCCCGTCTGTCTGTCTCTCCCACCCTCCCCGTCTGTCTGTCTCTCCCACCCTCCCCGTCTGTCTGTCTGTCTCTCCCACCCTCCCCGTCTGTCTGTCTGTCTCTCCCACCCTCCCCGTCTGTCTGTCTGTCTCTCCCACCCTCCCCGTCTGTCTGTCTGTCTCTCCCTCCCTCCCCGTCTGTCTGTCTGTCTCTCCCTCCCTCCCCGTCTGTCTGTCTGTCTCTCCCTCCCTCCCCGTCTGTCTGTCTCTCCCTCCCTCCCTGTCTGTCTGTCTGTCTCTCCCTCCCTCCCTGTCTGTCTCTCCCTCCCTCCCTGTCTGTCTCTCCCTCCCTCCTGTCTGTCTGTCTGTCTCTCCCTCCCTCCCTGTCTGTCTGTCTCTCCCTCCCTCCCTGTCTGGCTGTCTCTCCCTCCCTCCCTCCCTGTCTGTCTGTCTCTCCCTCCCTCCCTGTCTGTCTCTCCCTCCCTCCCTCCCTGTCTGTCTGTCTCTCCCTCCCTCCCTCCCTGTCTGTCTCTCCCTCCCTCCCTCCCTGTCTGTCTGTCTCTCCCTCCCTCCCTCCCTGTCTGTCTGTCTCTCCCTCCCTCCCTCCCTGTCTGTCTGTCTCTCCCTCCCTCCCTCCCTGTCTGTCTGTCTCTCCCTCCCTCCCTCCCTGTCTGTCTCTCCCTCCCTCCCTCCCTGTCTGTCTCTCCCTCCCTCCCTCCCTGTCTGTCTCTCCCTCCCTCCCTCCCTGTCTGTCCCTCCCTCCCTGTCTGTCCCTCCCTCCCTGTCTGTCCCTCCTCCCTGTCTCTCTCTCTCACTCCCTCCCTGTCTGTCTGTCTCTCTCTCCCTCCCTCCCTGTCTGTCTCTCCCTCCCTCCCTCCCTGTCTGTCTGTCTCTCCCTCCCACCCTCCCCTTCTGTCTGTCTCTCCCACCCTCCCCGTCTGTCTGTCTCTCCCACCCTCCCCGTCTGTCTGTCTCTCCCACCCTCCCCCGTCTGTCTGTCTCTCCCACCCTCCCCGTCTGTCTGTCTCTCCCACCCTCCCCGTCTGTCTCTCCCTCCCCGTCTGTCTCTCCCACCATTCCTCCCCGTCTGTTTGTCTGTCTCTCCCTCCCCGTCTGTCTGTCTGTCTCTCCCTCCCCGTCTGTCTGTCTGTCTCTCTCCTCCCCGTCTGTCTGTCTGTCTCTCCCTCCCCGTCTGTCTGTCTGTCTGTCTCTCCCTCCCCGTCTGTCTGTCTGTCTGTCTCTCCCTCCCCGTCTGTCTGTCTGTCTGTCTCTCCCTCCCCGTCTGTCTGTCTCTCCCACCCTCCCCGTCTGTCTGTCTCTCCCACCCTCCCCGTCTGTCTGTCTCTCCCACCCTCTCTGTCTGTCTCTCCCTCCCTCCCTGTCTGTCTCTCCCTCCCTCCCTGTCTGTCTCTCCCTCCCTCCCTGTCTGTCTCTCCCTCCCTCCCTGTCTGTCTCTCCCTCCCTCCCTGTCTGTCTCTCCCTCCCTCCCTGTCTGTCTCTCCCTCCCTCCCTGTCTGTCTCTCCCTCCCTCCCTGTCTGTCTCTCCCTCCCTCCCTGTCTGTCTCTCCCTCCCTCCCTGTCTGTCTCTCCCTCCCTGTCTGTCTCTCCCTCCCTCCCTGTCTGTCTCTCCCTCCCTCCCTGTCTGTCTCTCCCTCCCTCCCTGTCTGTCTCTCCCTCCCTCCCTGTCTGTCTCTCCCTCCCTCCCTGTCTGTCTCTCCCTCCCTCCCTGTCTGTCTGTCTCTCCCTCCCTCCCTCCCTGTCTGTCTCTCCCTCCCTCCCTCCCTCCCTGTCTGTCTCTCCCTCCCTCACTCCCTGTCTGTCTCTCCCTCCCTCCCTCCCTGTCTGTCTCTCCCTCCCTCCCTCCCTGTCTGTCTCTCCCTCCCTCCCTCCCTGTCTGTCCCTCCCTCCCTGTCTGTCCCTCCCTCCCTGTCTGTCCCTCCCTCCCTGTCTGTCCCTCCCTCCCTGTCTGTCCCTCCCTCCCTGTCTCTCTCTCTCACTCCCTCCCTGTCTGTCTGTCTCTCTCTCCCTCCCTCCCTGTCTGTCTCTCCCTCCCTCCCTCCCTGTCTGACTGTCTCTCCCTCCCACCCTCCCCTTCTGTCTGTCTCTCCCACCCTCCCCGTCTGTCTGTCTCTCCCACCCTCCCCGTCTGTCTGTCTCTCCCACCCTCCCCGTCTGTCTGTCTCTCCCACCCTCCCCGTCTGTCTCTCCCTCCCCGTCTGTCTCTCCCACCATTCCTCCCCGTCTGTCTGTCTCTCCCTCCCCGTCTGTCTGTCTGTCTCTCCCTCCCCGTCTGTCTGTCTGTCTGTCTCTCCCTCCCCGTCTGTCTGTCTGTCTGTCTCTCCCTCCCCGTCTGTCTGTCTGTCTGTCTCTCCCTCCCCGTCTGTCTGTCTCTCCCACCCTCCCCCGTCTGTCTGTCTCTCCCACCCTCCCCGTCTGTCTGTCTCTCCCACCCTCTCTGTCTGTCTCTCCCTCCCTCCCTGTCTGTCTCTCCCCCTCCCTCCCTGTCTGTCTCTCCCTCCCTCCCTGTCTGTCTCTCCCTCCCTCCCTGTCTGTCTCTCCCTCCCTCCCTCCCTGTCTGTCTCTCCCTCCCTCCCTGTCTGTCTCTCCCTCCCTCCCTGTCTGTCTCTCCCTCCCTCCCTGTCTGTCTCTCCCTCCCTCCCTGTCTGTCTCTCCCTCCCTCCCTGTCTGTCTCTCCCTCCCTCCCTGTCTGTCTCTCCCTCCCTCCCTGTCTGTCTCTCCCTCCCTCCCTGTCTGTCTCTCCCTCCCTCCCTGTCTGTCTCTCCCTCCCTCCCTGTCTGTCTCTCCCTCCCTCCCTGTCTGTCTCTCCCTCCCTCCCTGTCTGTCTCTCCCTCCCTCCCTGTCTGTCTCTCCCTCCCTCCCTGTCTGTCTCTCCCTCCCTCCCTCCCTGTCTCTCCCTCCCTCCCTGTCTGTCTCTCCCTCCCTCCCTGTCTGTCTCTCCCTCCCTCCCTCCCTCCCTGTCTGTCTGTCTCTCCCTCCCTCCCTGTCTGTCTGTCTCTCCCTCCCTCCCTGTCTGTCTGTCTCTCCCTCCCTCCCTGTCTGTCTGTCTCTCCCTCCCTCCCTGTCTGTCTGTCTCTCCCTCCCTCCCTGTCTGTCTGTCTCTCCCTCCCTCCCTGTCTGTCTGTCTCTCCCTCCCTCCCTGTCTGTCTCTCCCTCCCTCCCTGTCTGTCTCTCCCTCCCTCCCTGTCTGTCTCTCCCTCCCTCCCTGTCTCTCTCCCTCCCTCCCTGTCTGTCTGTCTCTCCCTCCCTCCCTCCCTGTCTGTCTCTCCCTCCTTCCCTGTCTGTCTCTCCCTCCTTCCCTGTCTGTCTCTCTCTCCCTCCTTCCCTCCCTGTCTGTCCCTCCCTGTCTGTCGCTCCCTGTCTGTCCCTCCCTGTCTGTCCCTCCCTGTCTGTCCCTCCCTGTCTGTCCCTCCCTGTCTGTCCCTCCCTGTCTGTCCCTCCCTGTCTGTCTGTCTGTGTCTCTCTCTCCCTCCCTCCCTCCCGGTCTGTCCCTCCCTCCCTGTCTGTCTGTCTGTCTGTGTCTCTCTCTCCCACCCTCCCCGTCTGTCAGTCTCTCCCACCCTCCCCGTCTGTCTGTCTCTCCCACCCTCCCCGTCTGTCTGTCTCTCCCACCCTCCCCGTCTGTCTGTCTCTCCCACCCTCCCTCCCTGTCTGTCTCTCCCACCCTCCCTCCCTGTCTGTCTCTCCCACCCTCCCCTCCCTGTCTGTCTCTCCCACCCTCCCTCCCTGTCTGTCTCCCCCACCCCTCCCTCCCTGTCTGTCTGTCTCCCCCACCCTCCCCGTCTGTCTGTCTCTCCCTCCCTCCCTGTCTGTCTCTCCCTCCCTCCCTGTCTGTCTCTCCCTCCCTCCCTGTCTCTCTCCCTCCCTCCCTGTCTGTCTGTCTCTCCCTCCCTCCCTCCCTGTCTGTCTGTCTCTCCCTCCCTCCCTGTCTGTCTGTCTCTCCCTCCCTCCCTGTCTGTCCCTCCCTCCCTGTCTGTCTGTCTCTCCCTCCCTCCCTCCCTGTCTGTCTCTCCCTCCTTCCCTGTCTGTCTCTCCCTCCTTCCCTGTCTGTCTCTCTCTCCCTCCTTCCCTCCCTGTCTGTCCCTCCCTGTCTGTCCCTCCCTGTCTGTCGCTCCCTGTCTGTCCCTCCCTGTCTGTCCCTCCCTGTCTGTCCCTCCCTGTCTGTCCCTCCCTGTCTGTCCCTCCCTGTCTGTCCCTCCCTGTCTGTCCCTCCCTGTCTGTCTGTCTGTGTCTCTCTCTCCCTCCCTCCCTCCCGGTCTGTCCCTCCCTCCTGTCTGTCTGTCTGTCTGTGTCTCTCTCTCCCACCCTCCCCGTCTGTCAGTCTCTCCCACCCTCCCCGTCTGTCTGTCTCTCCCACCCTCCCCGTCTGTCTGTCTCTCCCACCCTCCCCGTCTGTCTGTGTCTCCCACCCTCCCTCCCTGTCTGTCTCTCCCACCCTCCCTCCCTGTCTGTCTCTCCCACCCTCCCTCCCTGTCTGTCTCTCCCACCCTCCCTCCCTGTCTGTCTCCCCCACCCCTCCCTCCCTGTCTGTCTGTCTCCCCCACCCTCCCCGTCTGTCTGTCTCTCCCACCCTCCCCGTCTGTCTGTCTCTCCCACCCTCCCCGTCTGTCTGTCTCTCCCACCCTCCCCGTCTGTCTGTCTGTCTCTCCCACCCTCCCCGTCTGTCTGTCTGTCTCTCCCACCCTCCCCGTCTGTCCTGTCTGTCTCTCCCACCCTCCCCGTCTGTCTGTCTCTCCCACCCTCCCCGTCTGTCTGTCTCTCCCACCCTCCCCGTCTGTCTGTCTCTCCCACCCTCCCCGTCTGTCTGTCTCTCCCACCCTCCCCGTCTGTCTGTCTCTCCCACCCTCCCCGTCTGTCTGTCTCTCCCACCCTCCCCGTCTGTCTGTCTGTCTCTCCCACCCTCCCCGTCTGTCTGTCTGTCTCTCCCACCCTCCCCGTCTGTCTGTCTGTCTCTCCCACCCTCCCCGTCTGTCTGTCTGTCTCTCCCACCCTCCCCCGTCTGTCTGTCTGTCTCTCCCTCCCTCCCCGTCTGTCTGTCTGTCTCTCCCTCCCTCCCCGTCTGTCTGTCTGTCTCTCCCTCCCTCCCCGTCTGTCTGTCTCTCCCTCCCTCCCTGTCTGTCTGTCTGTCTCTCCCTCCCTCCCTGTCTGTCTCTCCCTCCCTCCTGTCTGTCTCTCCCTCCCTCCCTGTCTGTCTGTCTGTCTCTCCCTCCCTCCCTGTCTGTCTGTCTCTCCCTCCCTCCCTGTCTGGCTGTCTCTCCCTCCCTCCCTCCCTGTCTGTCTGTCTCTCCCTCCCTGTCTGTCTGTCTCTCCCTCCCTCCCTCCCTGTCTGTCTGTCTCTCCCTCCCTCCCTCCCTGTCTGTCTCTCCCCTCCCTCCCTCCCTGTCTGTCTGTCTCTCCCTCCCTCCCTCCCTGTCTGTCTGTCTCTCCCTCCCCTCCCTCCCTGTCTGTCTGTCTCTCCCTCCCTCCCTCCCTGTCTGTCTGTCTCTCCCTCCCTCCCTCCCTGTCTGTCTCTCCCTCCCTCCCTCCCTGTCTGTCTCTCCCTCCCTCCCTCCCTGTCTGTCTCTCCGTCCCTCCCTCCCTGTCTGTCCCTCCCTCCCTGTCTGTCCCTCCCTCCCTGTCTGTCCCTCCCTCCCTGTCTGTCCTCCCTCCCTGTCTGTCCCTCCTCCCTGTCTGTCCCTCCCTCCCTGTCTCTCTCTCTCACTCCCTCCCTGTCTGTCTGTCTCTCTCTCCCTCCCTCCCTGTCTGTCTCTCCCTCCCTCCCTCCCTGTCTGTCTGTCTCTCCCTCCCCCACCCTCCCCTTCTGTCTGTCTCTCCCACCCTCCCCGTCTGTCTGTCTCTCCCACCCTCCCCGTCTGTCTGTCTCTCCCACCCTCCCCGTCTGTCTGTCTCTCCCACCCTCCCCGTCTGTCTCTCCA
>NC_090345.1:4884094-4934094 GCF_035084215.1 Heptranchias perlo | reverse complement strand
GGGCTCGGCCTGTATTCACTTGAGTTTAGAAGAATGAGAAGGGATCTCATTGAAACATATAAAATTCTGACAGGGCTAGACAGACTGGATGCAGGGAGGATGTTTCCCCTGGCTGGGGGGTCCAGAACGAGGGGTCACAGTCTCAGGATATGGGGTAGGACATTTAGGACTGAGATGAGGAGAAATTTTTTCACTCAGAGGGTGGTGAACCTGTGGAATTCTCTACCACAGAAGGCAGTGGAGGCCAAGTCACTGAATATATTTAAGAAGGAGCGAGATAGATTTCTAGACACAAAAGGCATCAAGGGGTATGGGGAGAGAGCGGGAATATGGTATTGAGATAGAGGATCAGCCATGATCATATTGAATGGCGGAGCAGGCTCGAAGGGCCGAATGGCCTACTCCTGCTCCTATTTTCTATGTTTCTATGTAACATCACCTACGTTGCAACAGTAATGTTGTCAAAAAGTACTTCATTGGCTGTAAAGTGCTTTGGGACGTCCTGAGGTAGTGAAAGGCGCTATATAAATGTCAGTCTTTTGTATTTCCTGGTCTGTTTGGCTTAGTACCACAGTGGGAAGTTCACTAACCAATTGAGCAGTCGGGTGAGCTGCCTGCTGATCGAAGTTTTAAAGGGAGAGCGAATTTCTGAGATTATCAGTTTAAGTCTGTAATTATGGCTCTTTCTTCAGCAAGGGCAGCGTAAGAGTATCTCTGAAGAAGGCCGTGAGGAACAAAGATCTGGGGTCAGAAAAGGATGGACTTGGGGAAATGGTGAAGGGTCAGAGACTCATAGAAAAAGAGGCCGTGGAGACTGGAAAGGTAATGTCTAATCTACATATGGGAGTTGGGTTGTTGAAGTTTGCCCCGACCATCCTTCGAGATCTCTGCGTTCCTCCAATTCTGGCCTCTTGTCCATCCCCTTCTTTCTTCACTCCACCATTGGCGGCCGTGCCTTCAGCTGCCTAGGCCCTAAGCTCTGGAATTCCCTCCCCAAGCCTCTCCGCCTCTCTCTCCTCCTTTAAGACGCTCGTTAAAACCTACCTCTTGACCAAGCTTTTGGTCACCTGTCCTAATATCTCCTTATGTGGCTCGGTGTCGAAGTTTGTCTGATAATCGCTCCTGTGAAGAGTCCTGGGATGTTTTACTACATTGAAGGTGCTATATAAATGCAAGTTGTTGTTTTTATCAAAGAGAAAAGAGTTGGGACAGGGTTGTCCTCTCTTTAGGGATGAGGACAGTTGGCGATTGGTGCTGTAGTGCTCTAGTACAACAAAGTGGGTGGTCTTGGGTTCCTTCGAGATCCAGTACATGGCAAGTCCGCAGTCTTGGCCACACCACTGAATGGACCATAAGCAGAGGAAAGGCCTTCTCCCTGAGTGGAACAGAAAATCAATAGCTCAATGACGAACGTTAACCGCTCACAAATTTCCTAGCTCTCAGCTCAGCAGTAGGACTTGAAGCAATCTGGAAGCAGTTTGTTGGCCTGGCTGGGGAACAGTACCGGGCTCGGGAACAGTACTGGGCTGGGGAACAGTACTGTGCTTGGGAACAGAACTCAGCCTGGAACAGTATTGAGCCCTGGAACAGTACTGGGCCCTGGAACAGAACTCGGCCCTGGAGCAGTACTGAGCCCTGGAACAGTACTGGGCCCTGGAACAGAACTCGGCCCTGGAGCAGAACTCGGCCCTGGAACAGTACTCGGCCCTGGAGCAGAACTCAGCCCTGGAACAGTACTGAGCCCTGGAACAGTACTGGGCCCTGGAACAGAACTCAGCCCTGGAACAGTACTGAGCCCTGGAACAGTACTGGGCCCTGGAACAGAACTCGGCCCTGGAGCAGAACTCGGCCCTGGAGCAGAACTCGGCCCTGGAGCAGAACTCGGCCCTGGAGCAGAACTCGGCCCTGGAGCAGAACTCGGCCCTGGAGCAGAACTCGGCCCTGGAGCAGAACTCGGCCCTGGAGCAGAACTCGGCCCTGGAGCAGAACTCGGCCCTGGAGCAGAACTCGGCCCTGGAACAGTACTGGGCTCTGGAACAGTACAGTAATTTAAAAGGGAATTTAATAAGAATTCCCTTAAATTATAATAAATATTTGAAAAGGAAGAATATAAAAGGATACTGGGGCAAAGGCAGGAACATGGGATTAAAGCATAAGGTCAGAAATGGGGATGTTCGCTGATGATTGCACAGTGTTCAGTTCCATTCGCAACCCCTCAGATAATGAAGCAGTCCGAGCCCGCATGCAGCAAGACCTGGACAATATCCAGGCTTGGGCTGATAAGTGGCAAGTAACATTTGAACCAGACAAGTGCCAGGCAATGACCATCTCCAACAAGAGAGAGTCTAACCACCTCCCCATGACATTCAACGGCATTACCATCGCCGAATCCCCCACCATCAACATCCTGGGGGTCACCATTGACCAGAAACTTAACTGGACCAGCCATATAAATACTGTGGCTACGAGAGCAGGTCAGAGGCTGGGTATTCTGTGGCAAGTGACTCACCTCCTGACTCCCCAAAGCCTTTCCACCATCTACAAGGCACAAGTCAGGAGTGTGATGGAATACTCTCCACTTGCCTGGATGAGTGCAGCTCCAACAACACTCGAGAAGCTCGACACCATCCAGGACAAAGCAGCCCGCTTTTTTGGCACCCCATCCACCACCCTAAACATTCACTCCCTTCACCACCGGCGCACTGTGGCTGCAGTGTGTACCATCCACAGGATGCACTGCAGCAACTCGCCAAGGCTTCTTCGACAGCACCTCCCAAACCCGCGACCTCTACCACCTGGAAGGACAAGAACAGCAGGCACATGAGAACAACACCACCTGCACGTTCCCCTCCAAGTCACACACCATCCCGACTTGGAAATATATCGCCGTTCCTTCATCGTCACTGGGCCAAAATCCTGGAACTCCCTTCCTAACAGCACTGTTGGAGAACCTTCACCACACGGACTGCAGCGGTTCAAGAAGGCGGCTCACCACCTCCTTCTCAAGGGCAATTAGGGATGGGCAATAAATGCCGGCCTCGCCAACGACGCCCCCATCCCATGAACGAATAAAAAAAAAAGACAGCTCCAGTTGAAGTGCTAGCACCAGCGCAGGCACAATGGGCTGAATGGCCTCCTTCAGTGCTGTAGATCCTATGAGCAAGGTGCTGGAGAGCACTGAGACCGATGCAACTGTCGTCCAGCAAAGAGCCAGTGTCTTTAGGAGAGTGTGTAGGAAATCAGAGGGGGAGTAAAACCAGCTGCTCAGTGGGACTGCAATCTGTTTTCCTCCAAGATATTTCCAACTGTCTGACCCTGATGAGCCTAAGGCCCTAGAGGTCAGAGGGTAAAGAGCGCTGCCCATCATTCCGTTATCCCCTGTGACGTTCATTGATAGGATGTTTGGTGTTTTTTTTATTTTTGATTGACAGGTGAAGTTTTCAGTCTACTGGAAATACCTGCACGCCATTGGCTGGCTGTACTCCCTGCTAATAACGCTGCTGTACATCGCTCAAAATGTGGCGGCCATCGGGCAGAACCTCTGGCTCAGCGACTGGACCAACGATGCCATCCGTTACGCCAACACCACCTATCCGGCAGCCGAGCGGGATCGCAGGATCGGCATCTTCGGGGCGCTGGGGGTGGCACAAGGTCGGTGGAACTTGGTTCAACACTCGGGCGTCAGTGAGAGGCACTGACGGACCAACCTTAGCTCGTTTTGCCTCTCCCATCGTGTGGTACTTAGGACATACCCAGGCTTCCTGTCAGAAGCTGTAATACCATAGAATGATACAGCACAGAAGGAGGCCATTCGGCCCATCATGCCTGTGCCGGCTCTGTGAAAGAGCCATCCAATTAGTCCCACTCCCCTGCTCTTTCCCCATAGCCCTGCAAATTTTTCCTTTTCAAGTGTTTATCCAATTAATTCCCTTTTGAAAGTTACTATTGAATCTGCTTCCACCGCCCTTTCAGGCAGCGCATTCCAGATCAGAACAACTCGCTGTGTAAAAGAAATTCTCCTCATCTCACCTTTTGCCAATTACCTTAAATCTGTGCCCTCTGGTTACCGACCCTCCTGCCAGTGGAAACAGTTTCTCCTTATTTACTCTTTCAAAACCCTGTATCATTTTCTTTAACTCAATAAACCGTAAACCCTGATTTTTATCTTCTCTCATAACTTTTGGAACTTTTTCAGTGTTGTGGCATTAGCTGGGGCTCAGTGGGTAGCTCTCTTGCCTCTGAGTCAGAATACCATGAATTCAAGCCCCACTCCAGAGACTTGAGCACATAATCCAGGCTGACACTCCCGGTGCAGTACTGAGGGAGTGCTGCACTGTCGGAGGTGCCGTCTTTCAGGTGAGATGTTAAACCGTCTGCCCTCTTGGGTGGACGTAAAAGATCCCTCGGCCACTATTCGAAGAAGAGCAGTGGAGTTCTCCAAGGTGTCCTGGGCCGATATTTATCCCTCAACCAACATCACTAAAAAAACAGGTTATCCGGTCATTATCTCATTGCTGTTTGTGGGATCTTGCTGTGCACAAATTAACTGCTGCATTTCCCAACATTACAAGAGTGACCACACTTCAAAAGTACTTCATTGGCTGTGAGGTGCTTTGAGATGTTCTGAGGTCACGAAAAGCACTATATAAAATGCAAGTTCCTTGTCTTCTTTCTCTCATGTTATACAAGCCACACGAAATTCCTCCTCTAGTCTCTGTTGCTATTTGTTTTGCCGCGTTCAGTTCTGGGCACTGCACCTCAGGAAGGATATATTGGCCTTGGAGGGGGCGCAGATTCACCAGAATGATACCAGGGCTGAAAGTGTTAAATTAAGAGGACAGGTTGCATAGACTAGGCTTGTGTTCCCTTGAATATGGAAGATTAAGGGGTGATCTAATCGAGGTGTTTAAGGTGATTAAAGGATTTGATGGGGTAGATAGTGAGAGAAACTATTTCCTCTGGTGGGGAGAGTCCAGAACAAGGGGGCAGAACCTTAAAATTAGAGCCAGGCCGTTCAGGGGTGAAATCAGGAAGCACTTCTTCACACAAAGGGGAGTGGAAATCTGGAACTCTCTCCCCCAAAAAAGCTGTTGAGGCTGGGGGACAACTGAAAATTTCAAAACTGAGATTGATAGATTTTTGTTGGGTAAGGGTATTAAGGGTTATGGAACTAAGGCGGGGAAATGGAATTAAGATACAGATCAGCAATGATCTAATTGAATGGCGGACCAGGCTCGAGGGGCTGAATGGCCTTCTCCTGTTCCTATGTGCTTATGAAAGTCACGATAATAAGTTGGGGGAAAATTAAAGCGGTTCATGCTTTCCCGTTTTCCTCAGCTGTCTTTTTGTTCCTTGGAGCATTCCTGATAACGGGAGGGGCTATCGCCGCATCCAGGGACCTGCATTCCCGCTTGCTGCACAACATCCTGCACGTTCCCATGGTTTTCTTCGACACCACGCCGATGGGAAGGATTGTCAACAGATTTTCCAAGGTATGTTTTTCCTGTTACAACCACTTGTCATCAGCTCCCCCGACGCCTCAGTGGGCAAACGGGCTAGGCTAAACCGGGAAGGTCCCACATGTGATCTGTGCAGAGTTATTTTCTTTTATTCATTCTCAGGATGTGGGCATGCACTGGCAAGGCTGGTATTTATTCCCCATCCCTAGTTGGCCCTGGAGAAGGTGATGTTGGGCCATCTTCTTGAACCGCCGCAGTCCGTATGGTGAAGGTTCTCCCACAGTGCTGTCAGGGAGGGAGCAACAACTTGCATTTATATAGCGCCTTTAATGTAGTAAAACATCCCAAGGCGCTTCACAGGAACGATTATCAGACAAAATTTGACACCGAGCCACACAAGGAGATATTAGGACAGGTGACCAAAAGCTTGGTCAAAGAGGTGGGTTTTAACGAGCGTCTTAAAGGAGGAGAGACAGGCGGAGAGGTTTAGGGAGGGAATTCCGGAGCTTAGGGCCCAGGCAGCTGAAAGCACGGCCGCCAATGGTGGGGGGAAGGAAGTGGGAAATGCACAAGAGGCCAGAATTGGAGGAGTGCAGAGGTCTCGAAGGATGGTAGGGACAATGTCTTACAAACTTCAACAACCCAACTCCCGTATTTAGATGAGACTTTACCTTTCCAGTCTCCATGGTCTCTTTCCCTATGAGTCTCTGACCCTTCACCATTTTCCCAGGTCCTTCCTTTTCTGACCCCACGACCTTCCTCAGAATTGGAGGAGCGCAGAGATCTCGGAGGGCTGGAGGAGGTTACAGAGATAGGGAGGGGCAAGACCACGGGGGGATTTGAAAACAGAGATGAGAATTTTAAAATCGAGGTGTTCCAGGATTTTGACCCAGCGACGGTGAAGGAACGTCCGATATATAAGTCGGGATGGTGTGTGTGACTCGGAGAGGAACCTGGAGGCGATGTTGTTCCCATGCACCTGCTGCCCTTGTCCTTCTAGGTGGTGGAGGTCGGGGGTTTGGGAGGTGCTGTCGCATTAGCCAATCAAGGTTCACATACCACGGGGCAACAGTCACTCGGGCAAGTTACTGGGGGGGGGCGACAAGTGACCAGGAAACCGTACCTTGGATTGAGTTAGAGGAGAGGAAAATGAAGACAATGAATGAGACTTTTCTTTTCAGTCTGAAAAACTTTAGCGGTTAATTAATTATTTGTGGTTTCTCCACAAACAAACGCTCCTTAAGATGAGCTGCTCCTGGTTTAGCGGGTGGTGCAGTGACCAGTATGTTGGATGACAACATGTATAGCGGAGAGGGGGCAGGAGAGACCCTGTGACCACAGCACTGAGTTCGTGCTTTCAGCTGCACTGCTGCGTCGAAGACAAGGGACCAAGGGGGGAGGGGAAAGGTCAGAGGGAGAGTGACCCGCTCCTCAACTGTTGTGCATCCTCCTGTTGGCCGCTGAGAGTTTACTCAGAGAGGCATTGCTCAAAGGGTGTGATAACCTGGTGGTTATGGCATTTGACCAGCTAACCTGGAGCTGGTCAGTTCATAATCCCACCCGGGGCAAGTTCCAACATTGAAGTCAATAAATCTGGTTATTTGTGGCCTACCACCAGAGAGTGACCACGATTGTTTTAAAAACCCAACAGGTTCACGAATGTCCTTTAGGGAAGGAAACCTGTCGTCCTTACCCGGTCTGGATCTATATGTGAGTCCAGTCCCACACCATCTGGTTGACTCTTAGCGCCCACTAGGGGTGGGAGGGGTTGTGGGCAATAAATGCCCACATCCCAAGAACAAATAATAAACGCAAGCTCAAGGAACGGCCCCTCATCTTTCGATTAGGCACTTTACAGCCTCCTGGCTGAGTTCAACAACGTCAGATCATAACCACCGCTCCCAGATAGTTTCTCCCCTATCAAATCCTTTAATCGTCTTAAACACCTCGATTAGATCACCCCTTAATCTTCTATACTCGAGGGAGTCCAACACAGGGGAAGGAGATTTTTTTTTTTATATTGTTGAAGTGTGATTTTTGCTTCTCTCCCCGTGCAGGACATTTACACCATTGACGAGGCAATCCCAATGATGCTTCGCACCTGGCTGGCCTGTTTCTTTGGGGTGATCAGCACGCTGTTCGTCATTTGCCTGGCCACGCCCTACTTTACCATTGTGGTTGTTCCACTGGCCGTCCTTTACTATTTCATACAGGTAACGTTGGCTGGACTCTCGTCGTCTCTGTTTATCGATTACCTAGGAATTGCTAGACCAAAGGACGATACCAGAACTGAGAGATCATATCTATCAGGAAAGACTGAACAGGCTGGGGCACTTTTCTCTAGAAAAGGGAAGACTGAGGAGTGACCTGATCGAGGTCTTTAAGATTATGAAAAGGTTCGACAGGGTGAATGTGGAGAAGATGTTTCCACTTGTGGGGGAGTCTAAAACTAGAGGGTCATAAATATAAGATCGTCACTGATAAATCCAATAGGGAATTCAGGAGAAACTTCTTTACCTAGAGAGTGGTGAGAATGTGGAACTCGCTCCCACAAGGAGTGATTGAGGTGAATAGTGTAGATGGATTTAAGGGGAAGCTAAATAAACACAGTGTAGAGGGAGCTTTACTCTGTATCTAACCCATGCTGTACCTGCCCTGGGAGTGTTTGATGGGACAGTGTAGAGGGAGCTTTACTCTGTATCTAACCCGTGCTGTACCTGCCCTGGGAGTGTTTGATGGGACAGTGTAGAGGGAGCTTAAATTTGTCAGTCATGATTCAGTATTTGAGAAAAAGGCCCCCTGTTGGGAGGTCAGCATTGAGTCGGAATGTTTGAATTTTTAAGCATCATTCTTGAAATAAATGGGGCAGTTATTTTTCTTACCTTGAATCTGCATCATGGAGTATTCCTGCATTCATTCAATGCTCCAGTTCTATCAAAGAAAGCAAGACCCCCTGCCTCAGATCAATGAACGTAGAAACTAATTGTCGTTGCAGCGTTTTTACGTCACCACCTCCCGGCAGCTGAGGCGGCTGGACTCTGTGACCAGGTCCCCTATCTACTCGCACTTTGGAGAGACAGTGACTGGGTTGCCTGTGATCCGAGCCTACAGACACCAGGCCCGATTCCTGGACCAAAATGAGAAGATTGTCGACGGAAACCAGAAATGTGTCTTTCCCTGGATTGTGGCCAACAGGTACTCATTTCTCCACCCTATCACTTCCCGTGTCGCCTGCTGTACTCCCCCCGCTGCGTGTTTTGCTCACGCTTTCTGTAATATTTTTTATGCTGTGGAACCTCGGTGAGTAGCCCTCACCCATAGTGCAGGACCCCGCGAAGTTTGAAAGGAGGTGAATATTCGAATAATTATAGAATCTTAAAGCACAGAAGGAGGCCATTCGGCCCATCGTACCCGTGCCGGTAAAGAGCTATCCAATTAGTCCCACTCCCCCTGCTCTTTCCCCATACCCCTGCAATTTCTTTCCTTTTCAAGTATTTATCCAATTCCCTTTTCAAAGTTATTATTGAATCTGTTTCCACCGCCCTTTCAGGCAGCGCGTTCCAGATCAGAACAACTCGCTGTATTAAAAAAAAAATTCTCCTCATCTCACCTCTGGCTCTCTTGCCAATCATCCTAGATTTGTGTCCTCTGGTCACTGACCCTCCTGCCAGTGGAAATAGTTTCTTCCTATGCCGGCACAGGCACGATGGGCCAAATGGCCTCCTGCTGTGCTATACCTACTATGATGTGGAGATGCCGGTGATGGACTGGGGTTGACAATTGTAAACAATTTTACAACACCAAGTTATAGTCCAGCAATTTTATTTTAAATTCACAAGCTTTCGGAAGTCTCCGAAAGCTTGTGAATTTAAAATAAAATTGCTGGACTATAACTTGGTGTTGTAAAATTGTTTACAAATACCTACTATGACAATGATACTATTTACTCTATTAAAACCCTTCATAATTTTGAACACCTCTATTAAACCTCCACTTAACCTTCTCTACTGTAAGAAGTAGTTAACTGAGGCCAAGTTTGAGCTTTAAGAGCCTGTAGGTTGTAAGGCAAGAGAAATGAAGAGGGTAGATTTTGTTCCGACGGTGCAGCACTCCCTCAATACTGCACCAGGAGTGTCAGCCTAAATTAGGTGCTCAAGTCTCTGGAGTGGGGCTCGAACCCACAACCTTCTGACTCAGAGGTGAGAGTGCGACCCATCGAACCACGGCTGACACCTGCATAATACGCTGCACACGAAACACGTCAGGATGTTTCTGAACAACGTTATATAAATTTGTTTGTATTTATCCTGTACCCTGTAAGCAGTCACCAGCCTGCCTCACTCTACCTGTAAGGTAACCATCACCGTATGTTTCGGTGCAGATGGCTCGCGATTCGCCTGGAGTTTGTTGGCAATTTGGTGATATTCTTTGCTGCGCTGTTTGCCGTCATAGCCAGAGGCAGTCTGGACAGCGGGCTGGTTGGGCTCTCCATTTCATACGCATTAAACGTGAGTACGTCTCTTTGGCACTGACCGTGGCCGACACAGACTGATTGGGCCGACTCGCTTGTTTCCGTGTATCTCATGGTGTGTCCAAACTCCTACATCACAGACACAGACCCCCGTCCCATCGCCGTGTGGGGGGGAATCACAGACACAGACCCCCGTCCCATCACCGTGTGGGGGAATCACAGACACAGACCCCCCGTCCCATCACCGTGTGGGGGAATCACAGACACAGACCCCCGTCCCATCACCGTGTGGGGGAATCACAGACACAGACCCCCGTCCCATCGCCGTGTGGGGGGGAATCACAGACACAGACCCCCGTCCCATCACCGTGTGGGGGAATCACAGACACAGACCCCCGTCCCATCGCCGTGTGGGGGAATCACAGACACAGACCCCCGTCCCATCGCCGTGTGGGGGGGAATCACAGACACAGACCCCCGTCCCATCGCCGTGTGGGGGGGAATCACAGACACAGACCCCCGTCCCATCACCGTGTGGGGGAATCACAGACACAGACCCCCGTCCCATCGCTGTGTGAGGGAATCACAGACACAGACCCCCGTCCCATCGCCGTGTGGGGGAATCACAGACACAGACCCCCGTCCCATCACCGTGTGGGGGAATCACAGACACAGACCCCCGTCCCATCACCGTGTGGGGGGGAATCACAGACACAGACCCCCGTCCCATCACCGTGTGGGGGAATCACAGACACAGACCCCCGTCCCATCACTGTGTTTGGGGGAATCACAGACACAGACCCCCATCCCATCACCGTGTGGGGGAATGACAGACACAGACCCCCGTCCCATCACCGTGTGGGGGAATCACAGACACAGACCCCCGTCCCATCACCGTGTGGGGGAATCACAGACACAGACCCCCGTCCCATCACTGTGTTTGGGGGAATCACAGACACAGACCCCCGTCCCATCTCCCCATTGTGCAGATTTCCTAATGTTGTTTAGGATTGTGAGGCCCCCAAAGTTAGTGAGTAACACTGGTGAACATTGTCTTTCAGGAGGGGGCGCTCAGTGAGCCTGAGCCACTCCCTCCCTCTCGTTGTTTGCTCTTTCATCAGTTGTTTTTCCTCTCACGCACTCCACAGGTGACCCAGGCGTTGAACTGGTTGGTCAGACAGACGTCGGAGCTGGAGACCAACATTGTGTCAGTGGAGAGAGTCTCCGAATACACCACGCTGGACAACGAGGTATCCAGAAACAGGATGGGAAGGAGGGGGGAAAGAACGGGCCCCTTGAGACTGGGAAGCAGCGTTAGGACCAGGGCTGGATTGGTACAGGCAACATAACATCAGAGTCAGGAAGACTCAAATTCAAGTCAAGGAAATTGAGCCAGTCAAAGTGGAGTTTAGAGTGGGAGGAATAAAGGAAAGTATTTGCATTTATATAGATAGCGCCTTTCACCATCTCAGGATGTCCCAAAGCTCTTCACAGCCAATAGGAACATAGGAACAGGAGTAGGCCATTCAGCCCCTCGTGCCTGCTCCGCCATTTGATAAGATCATGGCTGATCTGTGATCTAACTCCATATACCTGCCTTTGGCCCATATCCCTTAATACCTTTGGTTGCCAAAAAGCTATCTATCTCACATTTAAATTTAGCAATTGAGCTAGTATCAATTGCCATTGGCGGAAGAGAGTTCCAAACTTCTACCACCCTTTGTGTGTAGAAATGTTTTCTAATCTCGCTCCTGAAAGGTCTGGCTCTAATTTTTAGACTGTGCCCCCTACTCCTAGAATCCCCAACCAGCGGAAATAGTTTCTCTCTATCCACCCTATCTGTTCCCCTTAATATCTTATAAACTTCGATCAGTTCACCCCTTAACCTTCTAAACTCTAGAGAATACAACCCCAATTTGTGTAATCTCTCCTCATAACTTAACCAATGAAGTACTTTTTTTTTGAAGTGTAGTCACTGTTGTAATGTAGGAAACGCGGCAGCCAATTTGCTCACAGCAAGATCCCACTCACAGCAATGTGATAATGACCAGATAAATCTGTTTTTAGTGACGTTGGTTGAGGGATAAATATTGGCCCAGGACACGGGGAGAACTCCCCTGCTCTTCCTCAAAATGCAAGTTCTTTCTTTCTTTCACGCTAGTGAGCGGGAAATCGGCCAGGTTGACTGTTCCTAATCGAAACCCAATGCCCCCCCCCGCTCTCTCCTTGGAGATTGTGAGTGTTTGGAGATCGGGCGAGGACGGGCTGGGCTGGACAGCTGAGTGTCGCTGTCTGCCCAGTCCTGGCTCGTTACTCCAGCAATGGTCAAGAGAGGAAATTGGGGATTTAATTTTTTATTTAAAAAAAGAAAAAACTTGAACTTTTAATTTTTTAAAAAATTCACTCTGTCTCAGGCTCCTTGGGTAATTGACCAACGACCACAAGAGGACTGGCCAGACAAGGGTGAGATTAAATTTATGGACTACAAGGCTCGTTACAGGCCGGAGCTGGATTTTGTGCTTCAGGGTCTATCCTGTGACATCAGGACCAATGAAAAGGTAAAGCATAGAATCTTACAGCACAGAAGGAGGCCATTCGGCCCATCGTGTCTGTGCCGGCTCTTTGAAAGAGCGATCCAATTAGTCCCACTCCCTCCTGCTCTTTGCCCAGAGTCCTGCAAATTTTTCCTTTTCAAGTATTTATCCAATTCCCTTTTGAAAGTTACTATTGAATCTGCTTCCACCGCCCTTTCAGGCAGCGCATTCCAGATCATCACAACTCACTGCGTAAAAAACTTCTCCTCATCTCCCCTCTGGTTCTTTTGCCAATTACCTTAAATCTGTGTCCTCTGGTTACCGACCCTCCTGTCAGTGAAAACAGTTTCTCCCTATCTACTCTATCAAAACCCTTCATGATTTTGAACACCTCAATTAAATCTCCCCTTAACCTTCTCTGCTCTAAGGAGAACAATCCCAGCTTCTCCAGTCTCTCCACATTAACTGAATTCCCTCATCCCTGGAACCATTCTAGTGAATCTCCTCTGCACCCTCTCCAAGGCCTTGACATCCTTCCTAAAGTGTGGTGCCAAAAATTGGACACAATACTCCAGCTGAGGCCTAACCAGTGATTTTATAAAGGTTTAGCACAACTTTCTTGCTTTTGCACTCTATGCCTCTGTTTATAAAGCCCAAGATCCCATACGCTGTTTTTAACGGTCTTATCGACTTGCCCTGTCATCTTGAAAGATTCCATGATTTGCAATCATTTGTGTCTTTTGTTCTAATCTTATTTCTTTGCAAATTGGGCTGTCTTGTTGGTTCAGTGGGTAAGTTCATTGCCTCAGTCAGGAAAGGTGAGGGTTCAGTCTGTGGCCTGCCCTGAGTTAACTGATCTGAGGGCTAAGGGTCAAGGATTGGGGGAGATAAAGGAACGGCCCTTGGTTTCGTACTCCTGACTGCCGTCCGTTGAAAGCCCCGATCGAGGACTTGGCCAAAATCAGACTCGGCTGTGATGCACCGCATAGGTGAATAGCCTCCCGCCACCTTCCACACGGAGCTGCAGGAAGTGTCGGCGAGTTTGGCAGGGAGCAGGTCAATCTGTTCCCCCCCCCCCAAAAACCATCTGAGCTCCCCCATGAACAACGGCCACTGGGAGCATGGCCGCCACCTAGAGAACCAAACCCGAGCACGAAGCAGTGCCCTGATAAGGCAAAACATTGGCAGACTTGCATTTATACGGCTTCTTATCCCATCGCTCAGAAATGTGGGCAAATCCCAAAGTCAGTCTGTTCCGCACATTTACCGGTCTCTGTGTGAAGCAGTATAATATAAACAAACAGGACAAGGCCCATCAAGCCTGGTGCAATCTCCATGGTTACCACTCACCCTCTAGTGCTTTAACCCAAGTGGCTTCACACTCAGCTCGATTTACAACCCACCATTTTATACCCCCCGATTTATACCCCCGATTTACACCCCCGATTTATAACTCCCCGATTTATACCTCCCCGATTTATACCCACGGGTTTATACCTCCCGAATTATACCCCCCGATTTACACCCCCCGATTTATACCCCCCGATTTACATCCCCGATTTATACCCCCGATTTATACCTCCCGATTTACACCCTCCAATTTACATCCCCGATTTATACCCCCGATTTACACCCCCCGATTTACACCTCCCGATTTATACCCCCCGATTTATACCTCTCGATTTATACCCCCCGATTTATACCTCCCGATTTATAACCGCCTGACCGCCCGATTTACATCCCAACCATTTTATACCCGCCCGATTTATACCCCCCGATTTATACCTCCCGATTTACACCCCCCGATTTATACCCCCCGATTTACATCCCCGATTTATACCCCCGATTTATACCTCCCGATTTACACCCCCCCGATTTATACCCCCGATTTACACCCCCCGATTTACACCCCCCCGATTTATACCCCCCGATTTACATCCCCGATTTATACCTCCCGATTTACACCCCCCCGATTTATACCCCCGATTTACACCCCCCGATTTACACCCCCCGATTTATACCCCCGATTTACACCCCCCGATTTACACCCCCCGATTTATACCCCCCGATTTACATCCCCGATTTATACCCCCGATTTACACCCCCCGATTTATACCTCCCCGATTTATACCCCTCGATTTATACCCCCGGGTTTATACCTCCCGATTTATACCCCCGATTTATACCTCCCCGATTTATACCCCTCGATTTATACCCCCGGGTTTATACCTCCCGATTTATACCCCCGATTTATACCCCCGGGTTTATACCCCCGATTTATACCCCCCGATTTATACCTCCCCGATTTACACCCCCCGATTTAAACCCCCCCGATTTACACCCCCCGATTTATACCTCCCCGATTTATACCCCTCGATTTATACCCCCGGGTTTATACCTCCCGATTTATACCCCCGATTTATACCCCCGGGTTTATACCCCCGATTTATACCCCCCGATTTATACCTCCCCGATTTACACCCCCCGATTTAAACCCCCCCGATTTACACCCCCCGATTTATACCTCCCCGATTTATACCCCTCGATTTATACCCCCGGATTTATACCCCCGATTTACACCCCCCGATTTACACCCCTCGATTTATACCTCCCCGATTTATACCCCTCGATTTATACCCCCGGGTTTATACCTCCCGATTTACACCCCTCGATTTATACCTCCCCGATTTATACCCCTCGATTTATACCTCCGGATTTATACCCCCGATTTACACCCCCCGATTTACACCCCTCGATTTATACCCCCCGATTTATACCCCCGGGTTTATACCTCCCGATTTATACCCTCCGATTTACACCCCCCGATTTACACCTCCCGATTTACATCCCCGATTTATACCCCCGATTTATACCTCCCGATTTACACCCCCCGATTTATACCCCCGATTTACACCCCCCGATTTACACCTCCCGATTTAAACCCCCGGGTTTATACCCCCCGATTTATACCCCCGATTTATACCCCCCGATTTATACCTCCCGATTTATACCCGCCCGACCGCCCGATTTACAACCCAACCATTTTATACCCGCCCGATTTATACCCCCCGATTTATACCCCCCGATTTACAACCCAACCATTTTATACCCGCCCGATTTATACCCCCCGATTTATACCCCCCGATTTACAACCCAACCATTTTATACCCGCCCGATTTATACCTCCCGATTTATACCTCCGGATTTATACCCCCGATTTATACCTCCGGATTTATACCCCCGATTTACACCCCCCGATTTACACCCCCCGATTTATACCCCCGGATTTATATCCCTGATTTACACCCCCCGATTTATACCCCCGATTTATACCCCGGATTTATACCCCCCGATTTATACCCCCTGATGTACACTCCACCCAATTTATACCCCCCAATTTACCCCCCCCCCCCCCCCCCCGATGTACACCCCGCCCGATTTACACCCCGACGGTGAGGTTCAGGGAGGGAATTCCAGAGCTTAGGGTCTAGGAAGCTGAAGGCACGGCCGCCAATGGTGGAGAGATTAAAATCGGGGATGCGCAAGAGGCCAGAATTGGAGGAGCGCAGAGATCTCGGAGGGTTGTAGGGTTGGAGGAGGTTACAGTGATGGGGGACGTGACTGTGCATGATCTGGTCCTCATGGTCCTGACGCGATGGTGTCCACGACAGGTGCACTGTCCTGCTGTAGTGAGCAGCCCAAATAACCCGGCACAGACCAGGGATCAAAGGTCAGGCCCACTGGGTACCTGATCACCCACTGAAGCTTGTTTGAATGTTTCGGTTGCCCCAAACGTTTTGTCATTTGTTGAACAGAGCATTGAATAGGGTCTGGTCTGATCTCCCCCCCCCCCCGCTCCCCCCCTCAGATAGGCATCGTTGGAAGGACAGGTGCCGGGAAGTCCTCTTTGACCAACTGTCTCTTCCGCATCATCGAGTCCGCCGGAGGGAAGATACTGATTGATGGACTGGACATCGCCACCATTGGTTTACACGACTTGAGACAGAGACTCACCATCATCCCACAGGTAAGAAGAAAACAAAAAAGAACTTGCATTTCTATCGCGCCTTTCACGACCTCAGGACGTCCCAAAGCGCTTTACAGCCAGTGAAGTACTTTTTTTCAAGTCTAGTCACTGTTATAATATGGCAGCCAATTTGCGCACAGCAAGATCCCACAAACAACAATGTGACAATGACCAGATAATCTGTTTTAAGGATGTTGGTTGAGGGATAAATATTGGCCCAGGACACCAGGGAGAACTCCCCTGCTCTTCTTCGAATACTGCCCTGGGATCTTTTACGTCCACCTGAGAGAGCAGACAGAGCCTCGGTTTAACGTCTCATTCAAAAGACGGCACCTCCGACAGTGCCGCCCTGAAGTCCCTCATCCCTGATACAATTCTGGTAAATGTACCCTGCACCCTCTCCGAGGCCTGGACATCCTTCCTACAATGTGTTTATATTTGCGAAGGATAATCTCACCATTTTAAGTTTCGAACATCCCATTTGGGGAGACGAGGGCTGTGGAACCAAGTGTGCATTGTCAAACCTCCCTGTAATGTTTTATGTGTTGCTAGGATCCCGTGCTGTTCTCAGGCACGTTCAGGATGAACCTGGACCCTTTCAACAGATACAGCGATGAGGAGGTTTGGAGATCGCTGGAGCTGGCTCACCTGAAACACTACACTGTGAGCTTACCGAACAAGCTGCAGCATGAAGTGTCGGAAGGAGGAGATAATCTCAGGTACGTTAAATATATAGCAACCAAAAGGTCCGGGCCACACCCCGGAGGGAAGGTCGCAGCAGCTATTGGGTGTTAAGTGGAACTGAACCTGCTGTTAAAATTTAACCAGGTCGTGGGTTCCTCACTCTGTCTGTGAGCCAGGGTGAGGAAAGATCGGTCATGGTTCACAGTGAATCCTGGGGCGTGTGCGCATATGTATGTGTGTGCGTGTGCCTGTGGTATGCGTTTGCCTGTGGGTATGCGTGTGCCTGTGTGTGTGCGTGTGCCTGTGGTATGCGTTTGCCTGTGGGTATGCGTGTGCCTGTGTGTGTGCGTGTGCCTGTGGGTATGCGTGTGCCTATGCCTAAGTGTGTGGCTGTTTGTGTGTCTATGCATGTGCGTATGCATGTGCCTGTGCGTTCTTGTGTGTGTATGTGTATGTGTGTGCCTGTGTGTGCGTGTGCCTGTGTGTGTGCGTATGTATGTTTGCACCTGTGTACATGGGTGTATGGGTGTATGTGTGTGCCTGTGGGTATGCATGTGCCTATGTGTGTGGCTGTGCATGTGCCTCTGTGCGTGTGCCTGTGTGTATGTGTATGCGTGTGTCTGTGTGTATGCATGTGCCTGTGTGTGTGGCTGTGCATATGCCTCTGTGCGTGTGCCTGTGTGTATGTGTATGCGTGTGCCTGTGTGTATGTGTATGCCTGTGTATGTGTATACGTGTGCCTGTGTGTATGTGTATGCGTGTGCCTGTGTGTATGTGTATGCGTGTGCCTGTGTGTATGTGTATGCCTGTGTATGTGTATACGTGTGCTTGTGTGTATGTGTATGAGTGTGCCTGTGTGTATGTGTATGCGTGTGCCTGTGTGTATGTGTATGCGTGTGCCTGTGTGTATGTGTATGCGTGTGCCTGTGTGTATGTGTATGCGTGTGCCTGTGTGTATGTGTATGCCTGTGTATGTGTATATGTGTGCCTGTGTGTATGTGTATGCCTGTGTATGTGTATACGTGTGCCTGTGTGTATGTGTATGCGTGTGCCTGTGTGTATGCGTGTGCCTGTGTGTATGTGTATGCCTGTGTATGTGTATACGTGTGCCTGTGTGTATGTGTATGCGTGTGCCTGTGTGTATGTGTATGCCTGTGTATGTGTATACGTGTGCTTGTGTGTATGTGTATGAGTGTGCCTGTGTGTATGTGTATGCGTGTGCCTGTGTGTATGTGTATGCGTGTGCCTGTGTGTATGTGTATGCGTGTGCCTGTGTGTATGTGTATGCATGTGCCTGTGTGTATGTGTATGCCTGTGTATGTGTATATGTGTGCCTGTGTGTATGTGTATGCCTGTGTATGTGTATACGTGTGCCTGTGTGTATGTGTATGCGTGTGCCTGTGTGTATGTGTATGCGTGTGCCTGTGTGTATGTGTATGCGTGTGCCTGTGTGTATGCGTGTGCCTATGCGTGTGTGAGCGAGGGGAGGACAGGATGGAGCTCGGCTGTAATATCATTAGCTGACTAGGAAGATGGGATGAGTTTGTTTGGCCTGACGACCGTCTCATTACAGATTTTCATAAACATTGTTCTGAGCTGCCGGTCATGCGTTAGTTTTTATTTTTTTCTTGTGTTCCTCTCTCTTGCCAGCGTGGGACAGCGGCAGCTCCTGTGCCTTGCCAGAGCCCTCCTGCGGAAATCCAAGATCCTCATTCTGGACGAGGCCACAGCTGCCGTGGACCTTGAAACAGATAATCTCATCCAGACCACCATTCAGACGGAGTTTGCAGACTGCACAGTGCTGACCATCGCACATCGCCTACATACCATCATGGACAGCACAAGGTAAAGAAAGAAAGAACTTGCATTTATATAGCGCCTTTCACATCCTCAGGACGTCCCAAAGCACTTTACAGCCAATGAAGTACTTTTTGAAGCGTAGTCACTGTTGTAATGTAGGAAACATGGCACCAATTTGTACACAGCAAGATCCCACAAACAGCAATGTGATAATGAGCAGATAATCTGTTCAGTGATGTTGCTCGAGAGATTGGCCAAACAAACCCATCGCATTTTTTTAGTCAGCTGTACAAATCATGACCTTTAGGGGTCATTACAGCTGACCTCCATCCTGTTCTATACACAGGCACACGCATACACACATATACACAGGCACACACATATATACAGGCACACGCATACACACACGCATACACACATGTATACACAGGCACACGCATACACACACATATACAGGCACACGCATACACACATATACACAGGCACACACATATATACAGGCACACGCATACACGCATGCATACACACACATATACACAGGCACACGCATACACACACATATACAGGCACATGCATATACAGGCACACGCATACACATATATACAGGCACACGCATACACACATATACACAGGAACACGCATACACATATACACAGGCACACACATACACACATATATACAGGCACACGCATAGACACACATATATACAGGCACACGCATACACACACATATATACAGGCACACGCATACACACACACATATACACAGGCACACGCATACACAGGCACATGCATACACAGGCACACGCATACACACATATACACAGGCACACGCATACACAGGCACACACACACACACATATACACAGGCACACGCATACACACATATATACAGGCAAACGGATACACACACATATACACAGGCACACGCATACACACAGATATACACAGGCATACGCCTACACACACATATACACAGGCACATACATACACAGGCACACGCATACACACAGATATACACAGGCATACGCCGACACACACATATACACAGGCACATACATACACAGGCACACACATACACACAGATATACAGGCACATGGATACACACATTCATATACACAAGCCGATCCGTGCCTTTGTTACCTCCAGACTCGACTATTCCATTTCTCTCCTGGCCGGCCTCCCATCTTTCACCCTCCATAAACTTGAGCTCATCCAAAACTCTGCTGCCCGTATCCTAACTCGCACCAAGTCCCGTTCACCCATCACCCTCTGTGCTCTCTGACCTCCATTGGCTCCCAATATTGCCAATATTGTGTCCTCCTCTGCTGAAGGTGCTGAGTCTTGTCGGGTAGTTTCCAAGGCACTGGCCATGTAGTCCCCTAATGCCATTCTTCATGTGTGAGTGTAGGCAATGACGGTAGGCTATTCGACTCTGGAGGGCATCACAGCAGAGTCCAGTCCTGTCCTCAAACGACGACCCTGAACACCTTTTTCCAGTGCGAGGAACTGGATAGCGATCGGGAGCCGGAATGATGGCTGATTCCCCCCCCCACCCACAGACCAGAATGTTGAGGCCAGATGTATGGCCTCTATTATTGTGTCTGGTGAGGGAAGTTAACAACACCGATTGGCATCAAAACTGAAACCTTGTGATGCATAAAGGTTCAGCCTTTCCCCACGAGGCCTTTGGGGAGCTCCGGGTTGTTTATAAAGGAAATGGCCTCACAATCTGTAAGCCTTTTCAAGAAATGTAGTGTCCTTGGGAGCAGGAGGGAGCACCACCCAGCAAACCCTTGGTGGAAATGAACTGGGCGTGGCTATGATGCCCCCACAGCCAAATAGCCTGCTGATGCTCACACTTGAAGAATGGCTACTGAAGTGAGGCACTGAAGTGCGAGAGGTGCCACTGGAACTGCAGGCGTTAATGTTTTTTGGGAAGGAAGGAAGGGGAGAAGATTGGGATGGGTTATGGCAATTTGTATCTGCTTACCATTCGCTGAGCCCACGGCATCGAGGAACCTGAACTACCACAGGAACAGGAGGAGGCCGTTCAGCCCCTCGAGCCCGCTCTGCCGCTCAATCAGATCATGGCTGATCTTCGACCTCAACTCCACTTTCCCGCCCGGTCCCCGTATCCCTTGATTCCCCTAGAGTCCAAAAGTCTATCGATCTCAGCCTTGAATATACTCAACGACTGAGCATCCACAGCCCCCCTGGGGTAGGGAATTCCAAAGATTCATAACCCTTTGAGTGAAGAAATTCCTCCTCATCTCAGTCTTAAATGGCCGACCCCTTATCCTGAGACTATGCCCCCTAGTTCTACACTCCCCAGCCAGGGGAAACAGCCTCTCAGCATCTACCCTATCAAGCCCCCTCAGAATCTTATACGTTTCAATGAGATCACCTCTCATTCTTCTAAACTCCAGAGAATATAGGCTCTGACCTGTATCTTAACTCCATCCACTGCCTTGGTTCCGTAACCCTCACTACTATTGCCTAACAAAAATCTATTATTCTCAGTTTTGAAATTTTCCATTGACCCCCGGCCTCAACAGCTTTTTTTTGGGGGGAGAGAGTTCCAGATTCCCACTCCCCTTTGTGTGAAGAAGTGCTTCCTGACATCACTCATTGAACGGCCTGGCTCTGATTTTAAGGTTGGCCCCCCCTGTGCTGCTCTGCCGTGTTAAGTCGCAGCCAGGGAGTAGAAGGGAGGGAATTTATTACAGTAACGTCTGTTTACCTTGTGTCGTCTGTTTACCTTGTGTCGTAGGGTGATGGTTTTGGAAGCTGGAAGAATGGTTGAATTTGACTCTCCCTCTGCACTCCTTCAAAGCCAAGGACACTTCTATCACATGACAAAGGATGCTGGGATAACATCGGCAGAGGTCACGGCCCTCTGAGACCCTCTCTGGGCCCGGCGACGCTGCGGGGTGAGTGCTGGTGACAGCCAAAGAGGAGGAGGTCAGCTGCTGCATTGCTGGGCCTAGTGTCAGCACTGCACATGTCGGTGTCCAGAGACATCCGGGGAAAGGCTCCCAAACTTTCTATTTTTGTTTTGTTTTAAAATGAACGTGGCTTTGAACGATGCGCCGAGGTGCTGATGACCTGGGGCTCGTCGAGCGCTCAGTGTGGCTGGAATTTCACACGGTGGGATTTACCACACGGTGCTGCGTAAGATGCGCCTCGAATCTAGTTACGTGGACCTTCCGCGGAGGATTGAAGGGGGCGGGGTGGAGCAGGTGGTGGTCTATTTGGCAGCAAGGCTGCTGAGACTCTGTGCCATGTACAAATATGGCATCACGCCCATAGTTAAGGGGTGTCTAGTCCCGTTCTCCCATCACCCCCTGTGCTCGCTGACCTACATTGGCTCCCGGTCCGGCAACGCCTCGATTCTAAAATTCTCATCCTTGTTTTCAAATCCCTCCGTGGCCCTCGCCCCCTCCCTATCTCTGTAACCTCCTCCAGCCCCTACAACCCTCCCAGATCTCTGCGCTCCTCCAATTCTGGCCTCTTGTGCATCCCCGATTTTAATCTCTCCACCATTGGCGGCCGTGCCTTCAGCTGCCTGGGCCCTAAGCTCTGGAATTCCCTCCCTAAACCTCTCCGCCTCTCTCTCCTCCTCTAAGACGCTCCTTAAAACCTACCTCTTTGACCAAGCTTTTGCTCACCTGTCCTCGGTGTCAAATTTAGTCTGATAACGCTCCTGTGATGCACCTTGGGATGTTTTGTTACGTTAAAGGTGCTGTATAATTGGGAGTTGTGTACCATAGAGACAACAATCTCAACTCTTACATTGAATGAAAACGTTTTAAAAATTTGTACAAAAGATTTGACGGTGTGTTTTACTCTGAGCTCCACTGAGGGCCGCTGTATCGAGCACGGTCTTACAATGTTTGACGGACCCGTCTGAGGTCATCTGTGGTCCCACAAACACAGGATCATATTTCATATTAAAAAATAATTTAAGCTCACATCCTATAATGCTCAATATTCCAACATAAATCGAGACGTGTGTCGAGGTAGGAGGGCATTCTTGTTTAATGGTGAGTGATTTGCGCGTTTATAAAATGTGCCCTTCCCTTTGCCCGTTAGTGTTAGTGGATTGTAACAATGAGTGAGAGACGGGTGTGTATCCTGTTATTGTCCGTTAAGGTTTCACATCTCAATTTCTTCTTCAATAACTTATTATTGAGAACTAGGGCCTGGACCCTAGGTCCAGATCAAGTACTCAGGGGCTGAGGATCAGGGACTAAAGGGGCTGGGGAACAGGGACTAAAGGGGCTGGGGATCAGGGACCAAAGGGGCTGGGGATCAGGGACTAAAGGGGCTGGGGATCAGGGACCAAAGGGGCTGGGGATCAGGGACTAAAGGGGCTGGGGAACAGGGACTAAAGGGGCTGGGGATCAGGTAATGGGAGAGTGGTGACACCTAACGTGAGTCACCAACTTCAGGAGACAAAGGGAAGAAAACGAGGAGAATGAAAAATGGGGCAGAAATCGCTCAGAAAATAACGGAGAGCTCAACAGCGCTCTCCGGTGTTAGTAGCAAAATCGTGGAGCAAATTCCGGTGTTCGCACATGTGCAGTGAAACGCGGAAATCTGGAACTTGCTCCTCCTGGTTCGCTGGCGATATGACAGCTTCGAATTAAAGGGACATCACACGCTGCAATCAGAGAAATCATTGAACCAGCGCCAACTTGCTCATCTGCCCAGCTGGAAAGTAACTAATTACGCCACAAAATAGGTATGCTTAAAAATACCAGGTCTAAACTAAGTTTTAGTTTTAATGACTGCCAAACAACTAAAAATGAACTTCTTACAAATGTGGAGTCTCATTACGCCTTATTTTTATTGTTTTTGGTCATTTTTAAAAGTTTTTTTTTAAATTAAAATTTTTAAAAAAAACTTTTCCTGTCTCTTTTCTTGAATTCGATTATTTCTTACCTGCTCTTTTTCCCCGCGGTCTACATCTGTTTTTAATGTTCTTGGATTTTACGATCCAAGCCTGCAGAAACAGATTAGCAGCTTGTGAAAAATGCTGCGATCTGAGTGTTCGAGGGGCGAGATCGACCCTCTCGTTTCTCCCAGGGTCCGAGCCTCGCTGAAACTAACGCTGGGCTCTGCTCTGCTTCCTGGTTGAGGAATTGCAGCCGCAGGTTAGTGGGTCAGTATAAATCTATCGATCGGCGAGCACTGTCGGTTCGCTGTTCCGAGCAATTTCTGCCCCAATAATTATAGTTGCATCAAATAAACTTCTCACACACACAGTGTTGGATAAATAAAATCCTTTTAATTCAAGAGCAGAGAGATCCCCTTCATTCATTGATGATGTGCTATACAAGACGGAAAGACTCCTTCCATTGACCAGATAGAGCCTTTCTAATGGTGAATGGGAGTCTGAATATGTAAACTTGCTCCAGAAGAGAAACACTGCAGCTTAGGGACGCCCAAGGTCTAACGTACGTCAAACAGGACCCCCTCAAAAGGTAAGTCAGTGTGACCCACCAGGGCTGTGGGACTTGGGACCGTCTTCACAATCCTTTTCCAGGAATAGGCCCTGCCAAGGGGAGGGGGCTAGGCCTAAGCCGGGGGAGGTCCTCGGGCTGCATTAATAGCCCAGGACAGGAAATTCAGGTGCACCTGGGACTGGACAGTTTTGTTGTTCCTGCCCAGGGCCAGGGCCAGGAGAATCAGCCCTTATAAATCCATTTTTATTGCCCCATGTCCAATTGTCAGAAGTGCTCACATTGGGCTCAGGTCACTGGGACACTAATATAAGTTGCTTGTAGTGAGGATTACCTGTCCCTAAGATACACTGTAAACACAACACCGTGGTTTATAGGCCGTCCGAGCGACAGGCAGCACCGCACGTTTACAATCTACGTTTGAGATGTTGACCAATTTGGGCCTGTGATCGTCAGGCTGCTAACGTAAATGTCAGCCATGGTAGGCGTTGCTCTTTGGGCAGGAGCAAGGCTCGCCCTGCAGGGGCCCCGACTAGACCGACCCATCACTGCACCCACCTCGGGGTGGGGTGGGCCCCCCGATGAGCACGGCCCTATTCTCGGGCGCACGGGATGCTGATTGGAAGCAAGGCTCTCTCTCGCCGAATGAGGGACGTGTCATTTCCCCAGGTTCCAACAGCCCCCACCTCTCGGGTCTCCTCCCAAATATTTACGGCCGAGAGATCTGCAGACTTTTCTTGTGTGGTCTCGAGCATCCGTTACGGGGAACATGAGGAGCAGGCCATTCGGCCCCTTGAGCCTGTTCCACCGTTCAATTAGATCACGGCTGACCTGTTCCTACTGTTTGACGTTTTAATGCCGTTCATCAGTAGCAGCCTGAGGGCAGACGTTTGGCTGAGGACTGCCGACACTCCACAGGCCCCGTCCAATAACAAAACACACCCTGGTCTCCAAATACCAACAATCACCGCCAAGGCCTCGCCCTCTCACTCTTGTGGTTTGACCAGTCATTTCAAAAGTAATACTCAAGTTGGTTAAATTGCAGGCTCTGCTCCGTGTAGTGTAAAATACCATGGTGCATTCTCGGATACATTAAGCTTAAAAATGGTGTAGTTTTGCTGCATTTCTAGGTTTAAAAACAGCCTTTACCAGAGACGTATGGTTTAATTTTGGCCTAGCTAAGGCTTTTAATACTCGAAGTAAGCTCTAGATCGTTTATCTGCAGCGACTCTCAGCCACAGGACCCAATTCTTCCATCCGTTTTATGAATCACGTTTGATTTTTCTCAGTAGGTTGCTACGGTGTCGGGCAAATGTGTGATGGGCTGGAGAGTCGTGCTCTTCACGGAGTCCTGATTCTTTAACGATCACCGGGGAGACATTGGCGGGAGAGCAAGAGTCACCAGATCAGCAAAATAGGCTTAAAACCACTGTACGATCTTTTTAAAAAAAAAGATTCTTGATTTGGGGACTGCATTATATCTATCTCTTATATATATATATATATATATATAAAAAAAAGCACTAGGACATTGTCACTCAAGGTCATTTTTGTACAACGCAAAATGTCACAGCAGGTTTGGCCTAGATTAGTTTCCAGCAGTTGTTCCATTTGCTCAGCTTAAATCAAACACTCTTTCCGAACCATCCTTGCAGAAATAAAGGCATCCGTCTTCCCCACCTGGAGTGGGAGCGAGAGACAGCCTTTTCTCCTAGGCCCAAGTGTCTTGAAACACAAGACGGTCGTTTGCAGTTTCTTCTTTTCTTTTTTCCTTCCCCCTCCCCCGTCACGCGCCTTCTCTCTCTTCACGTGTATTCCGTCTTTCTGATGTAAGTGGCGGGGACGTATCCCCTCCTTCCGTTAGCTTCCGCCATCCACCATTCCCGGTTCCCGTTCATGTCGTGGAAGCGCAGAATCCGCACCCGCTGGTTGCTGGCGATGGAGAGTTCGTTGGCGCAGCGAGCTCGGAAGTCGTAGACTGCATAGTAAACCTAGAGAGGGAGGGAGGGAGGGGGAGAGAGGGAGGGGGAGAGAGGGAGGGGGAGAGAGAGAGCGAGAGAGAGGGGGGGGGGAAGAGAGGGGGGGGGGAGGAAGAGAGAGAGGGGGGGGGAAGAGAGAGAGGGGGGGGGAAGAGAGAGAGGGGGGGGGAAGAGAGAGAGGGAGGGAGGGGGAGAGAGAGAGAGCGAGAGAGAGGGGGGGAAGAGAGGGGGGGGGAAGAGAGAGGGGGGGGAAGAGAGAGAGAGAGGGAGGGAGGGGGAGAGAGAGAGCGAGAGAGAGGGGGGGGAAGAGAGAGAGGGGAGGGAAGAGAGAGAGGGGGGGAAGAGAGAGAGGGGGGGAAGAGAGAGAGGGGGGGGGGAAGAGAGAGAGAGAGAGAGAGGGAGGGAGGGGGAGAGAGAGAGAGGGAGGGAAGGAGGGAGGGAGAGAGAGAGAGGGAGGGAAGGAGGGAGGGAGAGAGAGAGAGAGAGAGAGGGGGAGAGATAGAGAGGGAGCGAGAGAGAGAGAGAGGGGGGGGACAGAGATAGAGGGAGAGAGAGAGAGGGGGAGAGAGAGAGAGGGGGAGAGAGAGAGAGGGGGTGAGAGAGAGAGGGGGTGAGAGAGAGAGGGGGTGAGAGAGGGGGTGAGAGAGAGAGGGGGTGAGAAAGAGAGGGGGTGAGAGAGAGAGGGGGTGAGAGAGAGAGGGGGTGAGAGAGAGAGGGGGTGAGAGAGAGAGGGGGTGAGAGAGAGAGGGGGTGAGAGAGAGAGGGGGTGAGAGAGAGAGGGGGTGAGAGAGAGAGGGGGTGTGAGAGAGAGAGGGGGTGAGAGAGAGAGGGGGTGAGAGAGAGAGAGGGGGTGAGAGAGAGAGGGGGTGAGAGAGAGAGGGGGTGAGAGAGAGAGGGGGTGAGAGAGAGAGGGGGAGGGAGGGAGGGTGGAGAGAGAGAGAGAGAGGGAGGGAGGGGGAGAGAGAGAGAGAGAGAGGGAGGGGGAGAGAGGGAGGGAGGGGGAGAGAGGGAGGGAGGGGGAGAGAGGGAGGGAGGGGGAGAGAGGGAGGGAGGGGGAGAGAGAGGGGGGGAGAGAGAGAAAAAAAAAATCAGATATGTGACCAACAGAGAATTCATGCAGTGCAGTAGCTCCTCTATAACTGTCAGGAAAGATTGAACAGGCTGGGGCTCTTTTCTCTAGAAAAGAGAAGGCTGAGGGGTGACCTGATAGAGACCTTTAAGGGTTTGACGGGGTAAATGTGGAGAAGATGTTTCCACTTGTGGGGAGACCAGAACTAGAGGCCATAAATATAAGATCGTCACTAATAAATCCAATAGGGAATTCAGGATAAACTTTACCCATGGAGTGGTGAGAATGTGGAACCACAAGGAGTAGTTGAGGCGAATAGTATGGAGGCATTTAAGGGGAAGGTATTTAAAGACATGAGGGAGAAAGGAATAGAAGGATATGCTGATCGGGTGAGATGAAGTAGGGAGGAGGCTCATGTGGAGCATAAACACCGGCACAGACCAGTTGGGCCTGTTTCTGTGCAGTAAATTCTATGTAATTTTCATTCCTGAATGGAAAATCCCCATTCACTCCGCAGACTTCGGCCTGTACCAATTACTGCCTTCCAACCAGTGCCAGCTTGGCTCAGTTGAGTCAGAACACGGGTTTAAACCCCACTCTAGGGACTTCAGCACATAATCCTTCAGGGAATCAATGAGGGAGTGCAGCACTGTCAGAGATGCTGTCCTTTGGCTGAGATGTGGTCGTAGTGATTCAGGTGGGTATTGAAGATCCCATGGCATTATCAGAGCAGCATGGTCTCTCGGAGTCTGGACAAAAATTCTTTTCTCAACCAACATCACCAATAGCAGATTCTTTGTCGCTTTATTGATGGGGGGCGGCCCGTGGTGGGACGGCTGTCCCAATAGCCCAAACACAATTATATAATCCAAATCTTTTCCCCCTTCTCCCAACTCCCCAACTGGTGCTCTCCAGCCCTCACCTGAGTGGCTATTCTCGAGCACTGAGTAAAGATAGTTGGTGAATGCTCAGTGGGCAGCTCTCTCGCCTCTGAGTCAGAAGGTCGTGGGTTCGAGTCCCCACTCCAGAGACCTGAGCCCATAATCCAGGCCAACACTCCCAGTGCAGCACTAAGGGAGTGTTGCACTGTCGGAGGGTCAGTACTGAGGGAGCGCCGCACTGTCGGAGGGTCAGTGCTGAGGGAGCGCTGCACTGTCGGAGGGTCAGTACTGAGGGAGCGCCGCACTGTCGGAGGGTCAGTGCTGAGGGAGCGCTGCACTGTCGGAGGGTCAGTACTGAGGGAGCGCTGCACTGTCGGAGGGTCAGTACTGAGAGAGCGCTGCACTGTCGGAGGGTCAGTACTGAGGGAACGCTGCACTGTCGGAGGGTCAGTACTGAGGGAGCGCTGCACTGTCGGAGGGTCAGTACTGAGGGAACGCCGCACTGTCGGAGGGTCAGTACCGAGGGAACGCTGCACTGTCGGAGGGTCAGTACCGAGGGAACGCTGCACTGTCGGAGGGTCAGTACCGAGGGAACGCTGCACTGTCGGAGGGTCAGTACCGAGGGAACGCTGCACTGTCGGAGGGTCAGTACTGAGGGAGCGCTGCACTGTCAGAGGGTCAGTACCGAGGGAGCGCTGCACTGTCGGAGGGTCAGTACCGAGGGAGCGCTGCACTGTCGGAGGGTCAGTACTGAGGGAGCGCTGCACTGTCGGAGGGTCAGTACTGAGGGAACGCCGCACTGTCGGAGGGTCAGTACCGAGGGAACGCTGCACTGTCGGAGGGTCAGTACCGAGGGAACGCTGCACTGTCGGAGGGTCAGTACCGAGGGAACGCTGCACTGTCGGAGGGTCAGTACCGAGGGAACGCTGCACTGTCGGAGGGTCAGTACTGAGGGAGCGCTGCACTGTCAGAGGGTCAGTACCGAGGGAGCGCTGCACTGTCGGAGGGTCAGTACCGAGGGAGCGCTGCACTGTCGGAGGGTCAGTACTGAGGGAACACTGCACTGTCGGAGGGTCAGTACTGAGGGAGTGCTGCACTGTCAGAGGGTCAGTACTGAGGGAACGCTGCACTGTCAGAGGGTCAGTACTGAGGGAGAGCTGCACTGTCAGAGGGTCAGTACCGAGGGAGCGCTGCACTGTCGGAGGGTCAGTACTGAGGGAGTGCTGCACTGTCAGAGGGTCAGTACTGAGGGAACGCTGCACTGTCAGAGGGTCAGTACTGAGGGAGCGCTGCACTGTCGGAGGGTCAGTACTGAGGGAGTGCTGCACTGTCGGAGGGTCAGTACTGAGGGAACGCTGCACTGTCGGAGGTGCCATCAGAGGTGACGAGACATTAAACAGAGGTCCTGTCTGCTCTCTCAGGTGAACGTAAAAGATCCCATGGCACCATTCGAAAGAGAGCAGGGGAGTTCTTCCCAGTGTCCTGGCCGATATTTATCCCTCAGCCCACATCACTTAGAAACAGATGATCTGGTCATTATCTCATTGCTCTTTCTGTGCAAATTGACTGCTGCGTTTCCTACATTACAACAGTGATTACAGTTCAAAAAAAAAACACCTCTGGCTGTAAAGCTTTTTGGAATGGCCTGAGGTTGTGAAAGGTGCTGTAGAAAAGGGAGTCTCTTTCTCTGTAGGATGGTGAAGAGTGGGAATGTTGACTGATCTTTTCCCCCTTCTAGATGAGGATTTAAAAAATTTCATCCTGGGGATGTGGGCGTTGCTGGTGAGGCCGGCATTTATTGCCCATCCCTGGTTGGCCCTTGAGAAGGTGGTGGTGAGCCGCCTTCTTGAACCGCTGCAGTCCGTGTGGTGACGGTTCTCCCACAGTGCTGTTAGGAAGGGAGTTCCAGGATTTTGACCCAGTGACGATGAAGGAACGGCGATATATTTCCAAGTCGGGATGGTGTGTGACTTGGAGGGGAACGTGCAGGTGATGTTGTTCCCATGTGCCTGCTGCCCTTGTCCTTCTAGGTGGTGGAGGTCGCGGGTTTGGGAGGTGCTGTCGAAGAAGCCTTGGCGAGTTGCTGCAGTGCATCCTGTGGATGGTACACACTGCAGCCACTGTGCGCCGGTGGTGAAGGGAGTGGGTGTTTAAGATGGTGGATGGGCTAAGGTGAAAGGGACACAGTACGGAGCTCTCTCTCGGAGCCCTCCTGCTCTTACCTGCTGTCCGGGGTCATAGTCGTTGCTTTCCAGATACCCCTCCTGCGACGAGGCCCTGCGCAGCCCTCTCCCACACTCCCGGTTTCTCCGTGGGAGCGAGTACTCCATCTGATTGGAGCGTTTCGGCTGCACCATCGAGTAGGAATCCCTCGCGGTCGAGTGCTGAGGGGCCACGGCCGGGTAAGAGGGGTCAAACGTGTTCGAACGCTGCGTTGAAGCCAGCGGGCGCGGCGCCGGAGAGCGGTCCCGGTCTGACCGCGGCGGGGAGGCGGTTGGGCACGGCGCCGAGGGATCGGACGCGATCGATCGCTGCGATGCCGTTCTCGGGTGAGACCCGCCCAGGGTTTCCGTCGGTCCAGGCGCCTGCGGAGAGGTGGGGAAGGAGGCCGTGGCGCTGGAGTGATTCGCCGTCGGGGCCGAGGTGCTGTTCTGCCGGGAGATGACCGGGGAGGAGCCTCCGTAGCCGGATTCGTTGGAGGAGTGGCTGCCCACCGAGATGTCAGAATGGCTCCTTCGAGGGTTGTAGAGTTTCAGGAAGGAGCTGTACATGAAGCCCTTCATCACTGCCGGAAACAAGACAAAGGGGCGTTAACACTCTACACACTTCACACCAGGCACCCCTTCACCTTCACATCCAACGAGACCAATCCCCACCCACCCCGGCTTTGCTCATTCCGGGCTGTGGCTCCACGATTGTTGAGTGTATTCAGCAGAAAAGATTTACTAGGATGCTACCGGGACTTGATGGTTTGACTTATAGGGAGAGGTTGGATAGACTGAGACTTTTTTCCCTGGAGAGTAGGAGGTTTAGGGGTGATCTTATAGAAGTCTATAAAATAATGAGGGGCATAGATAAGGTCGATAGTCAAAATCTTTCCCCAAAGGTAGGGGAGTCTATAACGAGGGGGCATAGATTTAAGGTGAGAGGGGAGAGATACAAAAGGGTCCAGAGGGGCAATTTTTTCACTCAAAGGGTGGTGAGTGTCTGGAACGAGCTGCCAGAGGCAGTAGTAGAGGCGGGTACAATTTTGTCTTTTAAAAAGCATTTGGACAGTTACATGGGTAAGATGGGTATAGAGGGATATGGGCCAAGTGCAGGCAATTGGGACTAGCTTAGTGGTATAAACTGGGCGACATGGACATGTTGGGCCGAAGGGCCTGTTTCCATGTTGTAACTTCTATGATTCTATGATTCTATGATTGTCAGTCGTGGCTCAGTGGGACTCTCTCTCGCCTCAGGAGGCTGTGGGCTCGAGCCCCGCTCCAGAGACCTGAGCACTTAATCAAAGCTGACGCTCCCCAGTGCCAGCACTGAGGGAGTGCCGCACTGTCGGAGGTGCCGTCTTTCGGGTGAGACATTAAACCGAGGCTCCGCCTACCCTCTCAGGATGGACGTAAAAAATCCCACGGCCACTATTTTGAAGAGGAGCAGGGGGAGTTCTCCCCGGCGTCCTGACCAATATTCATCCCTCAACAAACATCACCCTGGTCGTTATCACATTGCTGTTTGTGGGATCTTGCTGTGCGCAAATTGGCTGCCGCGTTTCCTACATCACGACAGTGACTACACTTCAAAACGTACTTCATTGGCTGAAAAGCGCTTTGGGACGTCCTGAGGTTGTGAAAGGCGCTGTAGAAATGCAAGTCCGAATATCTTTCTATTGCAGCTTTATATGTCCCTGTAGAATATCTAAGAGGAAATGGAAGGAGCAGAGAGGAACCCTCAAACCACCCGGCCTTCTCTGGAGCTCAAGTTGTTTCGATGTGCTTTTGGGTCTGACTTGGCAAATCCACCTCCCACCCTTCTAGTTCTTCAATACTACAAGAGAGGCCTCTGTCCCCAGGCCCCATTAGTACCGAGAGGCCTCTGTCCCCAGGCCCCATTAGTACCGAGAGGCCTCGGTCCCCAGGCCCCATTAGTACCGAGAGGCCTCTGTCTCCAGGCCCCATTAGTACCGAGAGGCCTCTGTCCCCAGGCCCCATTAGTACTGAGAGGCCTCTGTCCCCAGGCCCCATTAGTACAGAGAGGCCTCTGTCCCCAGGCCCCATTAGTACAGAGAGGCCTCTGTCCCCAGGCCCCATTAGTACCGAGAGGCCTCTGTCCCCAGGCCCCATTAGTACAGAGAGGCCTCTGTCTCCAGGCCCCATTAGTACCGAGAGGCCTCTGTCCCCAGGCCCCATTAGTACAGAGAGGCCTCTGTCTCCAGGCCCCATTAGTACTGAGAGGCCTCGGTCCCCAGGCCCCATTAGTACCGAGAGGCCTCGGTCCCCAGGCCCCATTAGTACCGAGAGGCCTCTGTCCCCAGGCCCCATTAGTACCGAGAGGCCTCGGTCCCCAGGCCCCATTAGTACCGAGAGGCCTCTGTCCCCAGGCCCCATTAGTACCGAGAGGCCTCGGTCCCCAGGCCCCATTAGTACAGAGAGGCCTCTGTCCCCAGGCCCCATTAGTACTGAGGCTCCCATCGCCAGGCTTCCTTGTACTGAGAGTGCTGCCATCAACGTCCCCATGTAGCCAGCCAGCAGATGGTGCTAAAGTGTCATATATGTACAGCACAGCAGAAGGCCAATCGGCCCATCGTGCCTGTGCTGTTCTCAGGCAGAAAACTCCGGTTTTCCCCTCCCCGCTGTGGGGGGGAATGTCACTGCTTGGCCCCTCCCTCCTCCCCACGGCTCGGCTCGGCTCTGGACCCTGGACTTGAACCTGCTCCCTTCCCTCTCCGCGGCACTGAGTCTCAGCCACTGCTCAGCGCCCGGTCTTTCTGCAATTCTCATCTCTGTTTGTGGTGTTTTTTTTTGCAGTAACCCTCCCCCGGTTTGTGGCACAGTCGGTGCTGTCCGTGGAGACAGGCCAAACAAATATGTCTCCACTCCAATAATCCCGCTATCACCTTAAGGACCATTAAACAAAGTAAAACTGGAGGAGCTCCGTTGGCTGATGGATCTAAGTGAAAAGGGTTTGGTCAGTCTCTGCCCAGTCTGTATTATCCATAGAATCACACAGCACAGAAGGAGGCCGTTCAGAACGCCTAGAGCTGACCTCTAGTCTTGTCCTTCTCTGGCGCTTCCCAGCTGGGGTCATTGGGATAGCAATCAGGAGTACAGACCCCAGACCCCAGCTGATTTACCTCTCTCCAGACCCGAAGGCCCCTAAAAGGCAGAGATCAGATAGCTCCACACAACGACCACTTGCATTTATATAGCGCCTTTAAAGTAGTAAAACCTCCCCAAGGTGCTTCACAGGAGAGTAAATCAGACAAAATTTGACACCGAGCCACATAAGGAGACATTAGGACAGGTGACCGAATGCTTGGTCAAAGAGATGGGTTTTAAGGAGCGTCTTAAAGGAGGAGAGGTTTAGGGAGGGAATTCCAGAGCTTAGGGCCGAGGCAGCTGAAGGCACGGCCGCCAATGGTGGAGCGAAGGAAGTGGGGGATGCGCAAGATGCCAGGAAACTATCCTGGGAGCTTTCTGACAGGTTTGGCTCGGTATCGTGCCCAGGGGACGCGCGGGCATTCGACATACACATCTTCATCGCTCCAGGGGTGGCCCTTTTTTTTTTTGAGAGGGACAGCGCCCGTTGTAAGCCCCTTACCCCCATTGTCCACCAGCCAGCGGTTCTGGCTGCCCATGGGGTCCTGCTGTTTAATCACTCCGACCAGGTCCCCCTCCAGGAGGGAAACATCCAGCTCTTGAGCAGCGTTGAAGTTCCGATCTGCCTGGTACAACTTATCCGGCTCGTACTTTGCCAGCAAGGCTGCCCGCTGCTCATCCGTCTGAAACATGGTGATCGGCTTATGAGGGGAAAAAAAAAAATAACACGAGTGTAGGATATTAGACCAAGGAATTGGAATGAGTGGTCAAGGTGGAACTTCTTGGCATTGGAACATAGGAACAGGAGGAGGCCATTCAGCCCCTCGAGCCTGTACCGCCATTCAATTAGATCATGGCTGATCTGTATCTTAACTCCATTTACCCGCCTTGGTTCCGTAACCCTTAATCCCCTTACCCAACAAAAATCCATCGATCTCAGTTTTGAAATTTTCAATTGACCCCCAGTCTCAACAGCTTCTTCTGGACTCCCCCCACCAGAGGAAATAGTTTCTCTCTATCTACCCTATCAAATCCTTTAATCATCTTAAACACCTCAATTGTATCACCGTTTAACTTTCTATATTCAAGGGAATACAAGTCTAGTTTATGAAACTTGTCCTCATAATTTAACCCTTTTAGCCCTGGTATCATTCTGGTGAATCTGCGCTGCACCCCCTCCAGGGCCAATATATCCTTCCTGAGGTGCGGTGCCCCATGCTCTAAATGGGGTCGAACCCGAGCTTTATATAAACGGTAACACAACTTCCTCCCCTTTGTACTCCAGCCCCCTTTTGAGATAAAGGCCAACATTCCATTAGCCGTTTTAATTATTTTTTGTGACTGACCAATAGCTTTTAATGATTTCTGTACTTGGACCCCTAAATCTCTCTGCTCCCCCACAGTTCCCAACTTCTCGCCATTTAGATCTTCAAAAAACAACACAACGGCAATTTATGGAACATTGTCCAGTTTGTGTCACTGGGCTGATTCAGCAAAAGGAAAACTGTGCTTAATAAAATGTAACACTGCAATATCCTTCATTCAGTGCCCCAGATTAGCTCCACCACCTTCCACAATCAGCAACAGACCTGGAAACCCCCCCTCCCGCCCAGTGCTCTCACTCCAGACACAGCCCACGTCCGCAAGGGAAGAATCTATATTTATACGCCTGGGTGACTTTCACATCTAGGATGAAAATTTGTCACACTGACCAAAGTGACAACACTGATATCCACTTGGTGAAATGAATAGGGGCTGGTTACCATCAGACTGACAGCCAGAGCAGTGAACGGTGGGGATACAGCGGCTTTGGAAAAGGTCCAGCAGAGAGCTACCAGAATAATTCCTAGCTAAAGATCCTCAGCTCCTCAGATAGGCTCAAGGACCTTGGTCTATTTACTGTCGAGAAGCGTAGATTTAGAGGTGACCTGATAGAGGTCTATAAAATAATTAAAGAGCTGGACAGCGTCCTTATTGAGAGATTATTCCAGTTTTAACAGGTTGGGGAGGACCAGGGAACACGAGTGTAAAGTATGGAAGAGTGGGAATAGACTGGACGTTGGGCACTTCTCCTTTTCCCAGGGAGCAGTGAGCCTCTGGAATGTGTTGCCCGGCTGGTGTGGTGGGAGCCGACTCTCTGTCTCCGAGAGGGAGCTGGACTGGGGCAGAGATCCCATCATACAGAAGGTAAATGTCTTTATAGCTAACTCTCTGTCCGTGTGATCTCCTGGACTGGTTTTGATCACCTGAGGGGGTCGGAGAGGGGTTTTATGGAGTATTTTTCACTTGTTTTTCGCCTCACCCGGGAGATGACATGACTGCGGGGCGGGGTCTGAGGGTGGGGTGGGGGAGGGAGAGGGAGGTGTCCAGTCACGATGCTCCGGCCTCACGGGGTGTGGGGCAGGCTCGATGGACCATTGAACCATAGAAAAGATACAGCACAGAAGGAGGCCATTCGGCCCATTGTGTCCGCGCTGGTTCGAAGAACAACCAGGTGCCCATTCTAACCCCACCTTCCAGCACCCGGTCCATAGCCCTGCAGCTTACAGCACTTTAGGTGCAGGTCCAGGTACTTTCTAAAAGAGTTGAGGGTCCCTGCCTCTACCACCAATTCGGGCAGCAAATTCCATAATCCTTCTGCCAATCAGCTTAAATCTGTGTCCTCTAGTTCCTGAACTCTCCGCTAGGGGAAACTGGTCTATTCCTGCTCGTCAGTTCCGTGTGTTCGTAACGCAGACCTGGTGGGAACAGAATGTCACCCAGGGCAGTGAATGGAGACAGGATTATAACAGACCATGTGGTCAAGGTTAAACGAAGCCACAAGCAGCTTGTTGCAGGATTCTCTGGAATGTACGGACAGGATGCCTTAAACAAGTAATAATAATGTAATATAATAATGTCTCCTGATTGTAGGAGGTGAGGGCGACACTCACCATTGTGGACATGTGCCATCGCGAAGACTGGCGTTCCGTGATCTTCCGATCGAAAGGCTTCCTCGAGGAAGGGAGTGTGTCCGGGAAGAAACTGAAGACCTGGAGCAGTTCCATGGCCTTAAGGTGCTGTTCTTGGAAGGAGGCGACAATACTGGTGTCCTTGCTGACCACTGTGATGAACTGCGGGGAGACAAACCATCCCTTGATCATCGTTCGAGAGACTCAGACAGGGTGTCAAACCCGGCTCGCATTCCAAGCAGACAGATTCCAGTGACATCACATCATCTACACAGCCCGCCCCGGCATCCAGCACTCAGAGTAAAGCTCCCTCTACACTGTCCCATCAAACACTCCCAGGGCAGGTACAGCACGGGTTAGATACAGAGTAAAGCTCCCTCTACACTGTCCCATCAGTCACTCCCAGGGCAGGTACAGCACGGGTTAGATCCAGAGTAAAGCTCCCTCTACACTGTCCCATCAGTCACTCCCAGGGCAGGTACAGCACGGGTTAGATACAGAGTAAAGCTCCCTCTACACTGTCCCATCAAACACTCCCAGGGCAGGTACAGCACGGGTTAGATACAGAGTAAAGCTCCCTCTACACTGTCCCATCAAACACTCCCAGGGCAGGTACAGCACGGGTTAGATACAGAGTAAAGCTCCCTCTACACTGTCCCATCAAACACTCCCAGGGCAGGTACAGCACGGGTTAGATACAGAGTAAAGCTCCCTCTACACTGTCCCGTCAAACACTCCCAGGGCAGGTACAGCACGGGTTAGATACAGAGTAAAGCTCCCTCTACACTGTCCCATCAAACACTCCCAGGGCAGGTACAGCACGAGTTAGATACAGAGTAAAGCTCCCTCTACACTGTCCCATCAAACACTCCCAGGGCAGGTACAGCACGGGTTAGATACAGAGTAAAGCTCCCTCTACACTGTCCCATCAGTCACTCCCAGGGCAGGTACAGCACGGGTTAGATACAGAGTAAAGCTCCCTCTACACTGTCCCATCAAACACTCCCAGGGCAGGTACAGCACGGGTTAGATACAGAGTAAAGCTCCCTCTACACTGTCCCATCAGTCACTCCCAGGGCAGGTACAGCACGGGTTAGATACAGAGTAAAGCTCCCTCTACACTGTCCCATCAAACACTCACAGGGCAGGTACAGCACGGGTTAGATCCAGAGTATCTGTCAGACTGTTAATCACTCTGCGAATCCTTCCACTACCTCACACTGTTCTCCAAGCGGTGAGTCTGCAGATATGAAAATTCTGACTCTATTACCAGTAGGAAGCAGACTGACGGTGTAAGGACCAAACCCCTCTCCTCCTCTTACCTGTGACAGCGGCTTCAGTTCATCGCGGGTCAGCCCCACAAACTCCCGGTGAGCTTCAGCAAACCCTCGGATGCAGTTGACAAAGAGTTCCTGAGCGCTCTTGTGAAACTTTGGCAGTTCATCGAGCAGCTGGGCGTTGAGAGCCTCGTAGTTGTTCTTGGCCGCCTGCAGCTCGTCCAAAGTCCTCTTGTCCTTCAGCTTCTCGGCTCTCTCCTTGCAGTTGTGGTAATCCAACAGCTTGTCGAAGCGTTTGATCACAAGCTTATGGGGGCCGGCACACATTCCCAACAGCTGGTTCAGCGGAGCGAAGACAAGATTCTCCGTCCGCTCTTGCTGTCGGGAGAACAATGCGGGGAAAAGATAAAACTAGCAACGCCTCAAATTTAAAATTCTCACCCTTGGGTTCAAATCCCTCCGTGGCCTCGCCCCCCTCCCTATCCCTGTAACCTCCTCCAGCCCTACAACCCTCCGAGATCTCTGCGCTCCTCCAATTCTGGCCTCTTGCGTATCCCCCACTCCCATCGCTCCACCATTGGCGGCCGTGCCTTCAGCTGCCTGGGCCCTAAGCTCTGGAATTCCCTCCCTGAACCTCTCCGCCTCTCTCTCCTCCTTTAAGACGCTCCTTAAAACCCACCTCTTGGACCAAGCTTTTGGTCACCTGTCCTAATATCGCCTTACGTGGCTCGTGTCAAATTTTGTCTGATTTAGGCTCCTGTGAAGGCGCTATATAAATGCAAGTTGTTGTTGTTGCTTCTGCCTGAAATAAACAGAGCACCAAGGACGTTATAGACGGCAACTCTGAAATTGATGTTTAACCATTTGCATTATGGTTTTCCCTGGTTGACCGATATAAGAGACTGCCCGTTTTAAGTGGTGGGGACAGTAGTGCTGTTGAAATAGGGTGAGGAACGTCATATGAGCTCACTATTATCACCAACCAGTCACCTCTACGGTCACGAGCACTCGGAATCCACACTTACAAAGTCGGTGAACAGGCAGTCACTGATTAATCGATGAGCCCGCTGGAAACTCTCCAGGTCGATGTGATTCTTCTCCCCGTACATGTCCAGGATACTCATGGCCTCCAGCACCTTCACCGACGCAGACTCCTGGCACGGGAGAGACACAGTCGGTCAGTCTCTCCGGTCCCACCCGGGACTCGCAAGCTACAAACCTGCAACGCGAGGAACCAGCAGCCTCCGTCACTGGGGGGGGCAGAGGGACCAGTCTGTGCACCTCCATCATCTCCTCCCTTCCTCTCCCCAAGGCATTGACTCTTCAAGGGTTACTGTCCCCCAGGCTCCAGCTGTCCTGCCTCGACCAACAAGACATTCTTCATGTGTGAGCCCCAGAGGCTGAGTGTCCGGCTCAGGCTATTTGACTGTGGAGGCATCATGTTTGAACCCGATCCTGTCCGTCCCCAAACTCCTCCCCAGTCAGTCCCTGTCCGTCCCCAAACTCCTCCCCAGTCAGTCCCTGTCCGTCCCCAAACTCCTCCCCAGTCAGTCCCTGTCCGTCCCCAAACTCCTCCCCAGTCAGTTGCCGTTCACAGACAGGCACTTTGAAGGTGGGGGTCAGTGGATAATGATCAGGGGCAGATACACCTCCCCCCCCCCCCCCCCCCCCCCCAGTTGCCCGAGGTACTGAGGCTAACCATGTTGCCCCCAACTGCTGAGAGGGCACAGACCGGGTCACCCCTGTGGGTGAGGGTCTGTCAGGGTCACTTACTCGCACGTGTTGCAGGTACAGGGACAGATCTCGGATGAAGGATTTAATGAGCCGTTCCTGTCCCCGGAACTTTCTTTCCGCCTCCTCAAACGCCTCATCCTTGATCTGAAAGCGAAGGAGACGCATCAATCGCGGACCCAAGAAAGATAAATCAGAGCATTTTCTAAACGGTGAGAAACTAGGACCCGTGGAGCAGCGAAGAGGTTTCGGAGTCCAAGTACACGACCTGTTTAAAGCTAGTGCACAGGTACAGAAAGTAATCAACAAGGCTAATGGAGTGTTGGCCTTTATCTCAAGAGGGCCGGAATACAAAGTAAATGATGTTTCAGTTATACAGAGCTCTGTCCTGTTAGACCCCATTTAGAGACCCTGTTTAGATTTGCTGAATCCCCCACCATCAACATCCTGGGGGTCACCATTGACCAGAAACTTAACTGGACCAGCCATATAAATACTGTGGCTACAAGAGCAGGTCAGAGGCTGGTTATTCTGCGTCGAGTGACTCACCTCTTGACTCCCCAAAGCCTTTCCACCATCTACAAGGCACAAGTCAGGAGTGTGATGGAATACTTTCCACTTGCCTGGATGAGTGCAGCTCCAACAACACTCAAGAAGCTCGACACCATCCAGGACAAAGCAACCCACTTGATTGGCACCCCATCCACCACCCTAAACATTCACTCCCTTCACCACCAGTGCACTTTGGCTGCAGTGTGTACCATCCACAGGATGCACTGCAGCAACTCGCCAAGGCTTCTTCGACAGCACCTCCCAAACCCGCGACCTCTACCACCTAGAAGGACAAGGGCAGCAGGCACATGGGAACAACACCACCTGCACGCTCCCCTCCAAGTCACACACCATCCCGACTTGGAAATATATCGCCGTTCCTTCATCGTCGCTGGGTCAAAGTCCTGGAACTCCCTTCCTAACAGCACTGTGGGAGAACCTTCACCACACGGACTGCAGCGGTTCAAGAAGGCGGCTCACCACCACCTTCTCAAGGGCAATTAGGGATGGGCAATAAATGCCGGCCTCGCCAGCGATGCCCACATCCCATGAACGAATAAAAAAAAAAGATCTGGGCACCGCACCTTGGAGGATACACTGGCAATGGAGGGGGTGCAGTAGCTCCATATCCCTGGATATCCTTACCCAACAAAAATCTTTCAACCTCTCAAGACCCAACTCCTGTAGGACCCAAAGCCCCAATTCCTGCTGGTCTCTCAGATCTAAAGCTAAATATCAGATAGTAAATTCTAGCACATTCGGGACGTCCTAACTATCCTGCTGGATCCAGAGTCTGAGAGAACCCAGGTCAAAAATGGTCAGCTGGCTTTTTAAAAGAAAAACAAAACCCTCGACTCCCACAAAGCCTCCTGTGGAGGTTCCATTGTAAACAATAAATATCCTCAGATGGTCAGAGCTCGCGTGGGTCTCCAGATTCCAGAGCCTCATCTCTTACCTGGGGCGCAAAGCCCGTCAGATGCTTGAGGTGGCTGCTGACTCTGTTGGATTTCTTTATGATGGAATGCATGCTCAGTTTGGAGATCTTGTCCATCAGTGATTCCTCGTCCCCTTTCCGATACTTCAGAACTGCACAGAGACACAGGAGTCCAAATCAACAACTTGCATTTATTCAGTGCCTTTAACGCAGTAAAACGTCCAGAGGCGCTTCACAGGAGCGACTGTCAGACAAAATTTGACACCGAGCCTCACAGAATCAATGCAGCACAGAAAGAGGCCACTCGGCCCCTCGAGCCTGTGCCGGCTCTTTGTGAGAGCAATCCAGTTAGTCCCACTCCCCCGCTCTTTCCCCGTAGCCCTGAAAATTTTTTCCCTTCAAAAATTATCCAAATCCTTTTTGAAAGTCACATAAGGAGATATTAGGACAGGCGACCAAAAGCTCGGTCAAAGAGGTGGGTTTTAAGGAGCGTCTTAAAGGAGGAGAGAGAGGCGGAGAGGTTTAGGGAGGGAATTCCAGAGCTTAGGGCCCAGGCAGCTGAAGGCACGGCCGCCAATGGTGGAGAGATTAAAATCGGGGATGGGCAAGAGGCCAGAATTGGAGGAGCGCAGAGATCTCGGAGGGTTGTGGGGCTGGAGGAGGTTACAGAGATAGGGAGGGAGAAATCAGCAATACTCAAGGAGAGGATTCCCCACTCTCCTCCCCGCCTCCCCCCAACGAGCCACAGCTAACCCCAGCCGCCTGACTGAGAGCGAGCGGAGACCCCCCTCCCCGCCCGGGTTACTGACCCGACCCCTGGAGCCGCCAAGATTCCCGCCGCCCGCCAGTTTAACCCGCTCTTCTGAGTGGGCGGGGGCAAGAACGCTTCGGCTGAGAACAGGGATCGGCCCCCGCCCCACCCCACCCCCCGCCCCAACAGCTGCGCTGCCTTTCATGGTCGAATAACCCAGTCCTGCACATAAAGAAGGGCAACCAAAGGGGGGCAGGAACCAAGTTATTCTTAAAAATTCATTCTGGGGACGTGGGCGTCGCTGGCAAGGCCGGCATTTATCGCCCGTCCCTAGTCGCCCTGAGAAGGTGGTGATGGTCCTTCTTCTTGAACTGCTGCAGTAGCGAGTTTGATACAACTGAGTGGTTTGCTGGGCCACTTCAGAGGGCAGTTAAGAATCAACCAGGTTGGTGTGGGGACTGGAGTCACCTATAGGCCCAGACCGGGTAAGGACGGCAGGTTTCCTTCCCTAAAGGACATCAGTGAACCAGTTGGGTTTTTACGACAATCCGACAGTTTCACGGTCACTTTTACTGAGACCAGATTTTTATTTCCAGACAAACTGAATTCAAATTCTCAAATGCCCACGGTGGGATTTGAACTCACGCTCTCTGGATTAACAGGCCTGTAACAGAACCCCTACCCGAATCCGTACCCAAGGAGACCCAGCGTGGGTCACGTGAAGGAGGAGTGAAAACCGACAAGGAGAGTAGGACGGAACGGTCAGTCTTAGCTGCGGCTCAGTGGGCAGCACCCTCGCCTCTGAGTCAGAGGGTCGTGGGTTCGAGCCCCACTCCAGAGCCTTGAGCGCATAATCCAGGCCGACACTCCCAGTGCAGCACTGAGGGAGTGCTGCACCCTCGGAGGTGCCGTCTTTGGCTGAAACGTTAAACAGTCTGCTCTCTCAGGCGGAGGATAAGATCCCACGGCCTCGATCTGTACCCATTCTAATCGGGGATGAGTGGGACTAACTGGATTGCTCTTACAAAGAGCCGGCACGGGCTCGCTGGGCCGAGTGGCCTCCTTCTACGCTGTAATGTCCATTCTACGATTCTATATGAGCCGCCCAAGTCTCACCCAGGTCCTTCCTTGCGCTTGCACTCGTTGATGTTAATGTTGAGCTCCTTCACGCGGGTCACTGCCTCTCCCAGCGTGGCTTCTTGTCTCGGTGAGATTCTGGTGTGGTGTTCAGCAGCTCTGTCAGCAGCAGGGGATACCTCATGACCCGCTGCACCGGCTTAATCAGGAACGAGCCCAGGTTAATGTAGTTTGTTTTGCCCCTGTTTTTTGCGGGAGGCAAGAGAAACATATTTTTTAAAAACGATATCTTTTTTAAAAACAGGTTCATTCAGCTGGAATTGTGTCCAATTCTGGGCATCACACTTTAGGAAGGATGTGAAGGCCTTAGAGAGGGTGCAGAGGAGATTTACTAGAATGGTGCCAGGGATGAGGGACTTCAGTTATGTGGAGAGACTGGAGAAGCTGGGGTTGTTCTCCTTAGAGCAGAGAAGGTTAAGGGGAGATTTAATTGAGGTGTTCAAAATCATGTAGGGTTTTGGTAAGAGTAAAAAAGGGGAAACTGTTTCCAAAGGCGGGAGGGTCAGTAGCCAGAGGACACAGATTTAAAATAACTGGCTGAAGAACCAGAGGGGAGATGAGGAGAATTATTTTACACAGCGAGTTGTTCTGATCTGGAATGCGCTGCCTGAAAGGGCGGTGGAAGCAGATTCAATAATAACTTTCAAAAGGGATTTGGATAAATACTCGAAAAGGAAAAAATTTACAGGCTATGGGGAAAGAGGCAGGAGGGAGTGGGACTAATTGGATAGCTCTTTCAAAGAGCCGGCACAGGCACGATGGGCCGAATGGCCTCCTTCTTTCTGTGCTGTATGATTCTATAATTCAGCAAAGGCTTAGAAAGAGGTGTCTGTACTGTATAATATCCCGTCAGACTGCCCATAGTCTTCCTTGTCCCCGTTAACCCACAGCTCATTACACAGGGGTGAGATAAGAAACTGCCAGTACGTAGAGACATTTATGTACAGGATTATCACAAAATAAGGGGAAATAGAATGGTCCGTGTGAGTGGGAAGGGGGTCATTGTGGAACACTGGTAGAGAGCAGGGATTAGGTTAGGTGCCGGGACTCTGGGTGGGGAATTGTTTGTAGTAAAGAGGATACCTGGGTTTAAACCCAGCCCAAAGATGACAAAACGCTCATCTCTCTACAATCCCTCAACCCGAGGACTGGCAGCAACGCAAACCCAGAAATGCAAACATCAATGGTGCAGCAAAGGGTTCTATACTGGGAGCTTTACTCTGTATCTAACCCGTGCTGTACCTGCCCTGGGAGTGTTTGATGGGACAGTGTAGAGGGAGCTTTACTCTGTATCTAAACCGTGCTGTACCTGCCCTGGGAGTGTTTGATGGGACAGTGTAGAGGGAGCTTTACTCTGTATCTAACCGTGCTGTACCTGCCCTGGAGTGTTTGATGGGACAGTGTAGAGGGAGCTTTACTCTGTATCTAACCCATGCTGTACCTGCCCTGGGAGTGTTTGATGGGACAGTGTAGAGGGAGCTTTACTCTGTATCTAACCCGTGCTGTACCTGCCTGGGAGTGTGTGATGGGACAGTGTAGAGGGAGCTTTACTCTGTATCTAACCCATGCTGTACCTGCCCTGGGAGTGTTTGATGGGACAGTGTAGAGGGAGCTTTACTCTGTATCTAACCGTGCTGTACCTGCCCTGGGAGTGTTTGATGGGACAGTGTAGAGGGAGCTTTACTCTGTATCTAACCCATGCTGTACCTGCCCTGGGAGTGTTTGATGGGACAGTGTAGAGGGAGCTTTACTCTGTATCTAACCCGTGCTGTACTGCCCCGGGAGTGTGTGATGGGACAGTGTAGAGGGAGCTTTACTCTGTATCTAACCCGTGCTGTACCTGACATTGTTCTAATATTGATTTCCCTCCCCTTTGATGAACATAGAAAAGTGTAAAAAAGAGTCACAGATACGAATAGATTAAATCGCACAAGACATCACTTACCTGGAATGCCCGTCTCGTCGATTAATGTTAGCGATGTTAGATCATCACAACACAGGAAACATGCGTCCGCTTGATATACAGTGAGTTAATGAGTTTAATGCCAGCCGTGTTAGAAAGGGAAACACTCTCCGCACTGAAACATGGTGAGGGAGGAGGGGGGAGTCCCTGCACCATGTCCATCACAGAGGCATGGACGATACGGAGCATCTCAGTGTGATTAGTAAGGGTCGGGTCGGGTCGGGTCGGGGAGAGGGAGAGGGGGGAGGGGAGTGTGGGGTCTTTAGTCATGTGCAGCAGGAATCACACCATGCGGGTCGCAGCCTGTTAGAGCAAAGTGCAACAGAGACAAAGAGAAAGAGCCGCAGGCCTGAATCTGACACCCTGTCTACAACTGAGTGAGCCCAGACCGACAGCCCCTGGGCAGCTACTGCCCAAAGGTTTACATCCCCCTCAGAAACTTTCCCAGAGGGTTTCTTTTCAATCTTTTCCTCTCCTGAAGGTGTTGACCCCCTCGCTGGGGTAAGGGGCAGCCCTCACCAAAACCTGCCAGCCTGGTCTATGAACCATGGGAGGCATCACCACAATCCTGTCCTCTCCTGATTTCCCCCCCCCTACGCACAGACACACACACGCACAGACAGGCGCGCGCACACACAGACACACAGACGATCCAGGAGCCACAGGACAGCATTCAGGTGAGGAACCCGGGCTTATTCACCCCACCCCCACCCCTGACTCCTCCAATAAATCATCAAAACCCCCCCCCATTGAAGATCTGCTCACTCAGCAGAGGGCAGAGAGCGACCCGGCCTGGCACCTCCTGGTCGGCACAGCTCAGGAACCACCAGGGGAAGCTTTTACCAATTAGATTTAATCGATAATATTAATCGACCGAAGGCATAGAGCTCTTGTCAGCTTTAGCGTTTCCTACATTACAACAGTGACTACACTTCAGAAAGTATTTCATTGCCTGTAAAGCGCTTTGGGACGTCCTGAGGCCGTGAAAGGCGTTGAATAAATGGAAGTTCTTAAAACCCCGCGCAGTGGCGCTGGGCCGGCGCCCGTCCACACGGTGGCGGTAGAGGTTGGGAAATGTTCCCGCTGGAACTTTACTCCACCCTGGGGTTCATCCCCCGCGCCCCCCCCTCCCCCACCCTCCGCCCCTCGCCCCCCTGCGCCCCCCACCTCCCCCACCCACCCCCCCACCCATCCGCCCCCCGCCCATCCTCGCCCACCTCGCCCCATCCTCGCCCACCTCGCCCCGTCCTCGCCCCCCACCTCCCCCGTCCTCGCCCCCCACCTCCCCCACCCTCCCCCACCTCGCTCACCCACGGGGACCACTCCGCCCGTGACAGAGTGTGTCGGCAGGACATCCCGGAGCTTACTTGCCTCCAGCCCTACGACCCTCCGAGGTCTCTGCGCTCCTCCTATTCTGGCCTCTTGCGCATCCCCCCGATTCTCATCGCTCCACCATTGGCGGCCGTGCCTTCAGCTGCCCGGGCCCTTGTTCTCTGCCAATTCCCCTTCACCTCAGAAGATAGTATCGCCGGTGGTTGGGGAATGTGGTGTGACGTTATTCGACTGTGGGGGGCTTTACTGCCAATCCCAACCATGCCCTCAGCTGATGGGCAGTTACCCGCACTTTCCAGCCCCTCCCCTCCAAACAGCCCCCTCCCCCCAACATTCATTCTTTCAAAAGCAAACTTCACAACAAAAGCACAGAAAATCCGCCAAAAAAAAGCACAAGCAGGTGAGATAAAGATCAAAGATCGCAGGGTCAGACTTACCACTGACGATAAATAGCTCTGGAGGAGGAGCAGGTTCATGGAGAGGGAAAAAAGGGAGTTACTGAGAGAGCAAATCAGTAAATTTCACAGGGCAATCCCACTGCAGGCCAGACACAGACACTGAGACGGCAGCATCTCCACTATCCACAGGGTCTCCCACCACCCACAGGGTCACCCACCACCCACAGGGTCACCCACCACCCACAGGGTCACCCACCACCACAGGGTCTCCCACCACCCACAGGGTCTCCCACCACCGTTACCTCGACAGCACCTCTCAGCCTGATACCCCCACTGCCTAGAAGGACAAGGGCAGCAGGTACATGGGAACACCACCACCTGCACGTTCCCCTCCAACTCACACACCATCCCAACCTGGAAATATATCGGCCGTTCCTTCATCGTCGTTGGGTCAGAATCCTGGAACTCCCTTCCTAACAGCACTGTGGGAGAACCATCACCACACGGACTGCAGCGGTTCAAGAAGGCGGCTCACCACCAGCTTCTCAGGGGGCAACCAGGGATGGGCAATAAATGCCAGCGATGCCCATGTCCCAGGAACAAATTTCTAAAAATTGCAGATTGGGCACCTTCTTGTGGATCACGGAAATTGGTGGATAAACGAGGGTCCCTCCTCCTGCAGTGAGACCCCCAGGCGTGACGATGGAGACAATCGCGGGACAAATGGGGAAATGCTGGAATCTCTCGGTCGGCCGGAGGGAGTGATCCTGGCTCTGGAAAGAGGCAGCGTCTGGCGGAGTGTTTGTCCATGGAGGTTGCGGCAGATATTTGGGAAGATGGACAGCTGGGGAGTGTGGATAACGGAGATCCCAGTGTAATGGGGGTTTGCCAGTAACACACTGACTCCTCTGGAGTGAGAATTGCCCAACAGCATAAGTTCCCCGACAAAGTCCAGCCTCCGAGGGTCCCCTTCCTCCAGTCCTCGGTGGTCTGTGTGTTCCAGAGATTGCAGTCCCCTGACCCACCCTAACCGTAGCCCCCCCTCTCCCCTCGCCCTCCTCAATGGGAGGACAGTGAGCCAGATATCAAGCAGGCAACAAGAATGGACAACAGACCCGCCACAGAGGAAGGAGAGCAATCAGGAGTCGAACAGCCCCTGGCAGCGTCATATTCTGCCGTTTGTCCAATCCGTGCCCACTTGCTTTTTTTTTTAGAAACAGCCGGTTGATTGGCTGTAGCTCTGACAAGGAATAAGACAGATTGACAGAACGCTGAGCACAGGGGGTAAATGTGCAGCAGAGTAAGAGAAAGAGAGAGAGGAGGAAGGGGAGAGAGAGAGAGAGAGGGGGGGAAGGGGAGAGAGAGAGGAGGGGGAGAGAGAGAGAGAGAGGGGGGGGGGAAGGGGAGAGAGAGAGAGGGGGAAGGGGAAAGAGAGAGAGAGAGAGGGGGAAGGGGAGAGAGAGAGAGAGAGAGGGGGAAGGGGAGGGAGAGAGAGAGAGAGAGGGGGAAGGGGAGAGAGAGAGAGAGAGAGGGAAGGGGAAAGAGAGAGAGAGAGAGGGGGAAGGGGAGAGAGAGAGGAAGGGGAGAGAGAGAGGAGGGGAGAGAGAGAGAGAGAGGGGGGGGGAAGGGGAGAGAGAGAGAGGGGGAAGGGGAAGGAGAGAGAGAGAGAGAGAGGGGGAAGGGGAGAGAGAGAGAGAGAGAGAGAGAGAGGGGGAAGGGGAGGGAGAGAGAGGGGGAAGGGGAAGGAGAGAGAGAGAGAGAGAGGGGGAAGGGGAGAGAGAGAGAGAGAGAGAGGGGGAAGGGGAGGGAGAGAGAGAGAGAGAGGGGGAAGGGGAGGGAGAGAGAGAGAGAGAGGGGGAAGGGGAGAGAGAGAGAGAGAGGGAAGGGGAAAGAGAGAGAGAGAGAGGGGGAAGGGGAGAGAGAGAGGAAGGGGAGAGAGAGAGGAAGGGGAGAGAGAGAGAGAGAGGGGGGGGAAGGGAGAGAGAGAGAGGGGGAAGGGGAAGGAGAGAGAGAGAGAGAGAGGGGGAAGGGAGAGAGAGAGAGAGAGAGAGAGAGAGGGGGGAAGGGGAGGGAGAGAGAGAGAGAGAGAGAGGGGGAAGGGGAGGGAGAGAGAGAGAGAGAGGGGGAAGGGAGAGAGAGAGAGAGAGGGAAGGGGAAAGAGAGAGAGAGAGAGAGAGAGAGGGGAAGGGGAGGGAGAGAGAGAGAGAGAGAGAGGGGGAATGGGAGGGAGAGAGAGAGAGAGAGGGGGAAGGGGAGAGAGAGAGAGAGAGGGAAGGGGAAAGAGAGAGAGAGAGAGGGGGAAGGGAGAGAGGGGGAAGGGAGAGAGAGAGGAGGGGGAGAGAGAGAGGAGGGAGAGAGAGAGGAGGGGGAGAGAGAGAGGAGGGGGAGAGAGAGAGGAGGGGGAGAGAGAGAGGAAGGGGAGGGAGAGAGAGAGAGAGAGAGAGGGGGGAAGGGGAGAGAGAGAGAGAGGGAAGGGGAGAGAGAAAGAGAGAGAGAGGGGGAAGGGAGAGAGAGAGAAGGGGAAGGGGAGAGAGAGAGAGGGGGAAGGGGAGAGAGAGAGAGAGAGAGAGAGGGGGAAGGAGAGAGAGAGAGAGAGGGAAGGGGAGAGAGAGAGAGAGAGGGAAGGGGAGAGAGGAGAGAGAGGGAAGGGGAGAGAGAGAGAGGAAGGGGAGAGAGAGAGAGAGAGAGGAAGGGGAGAGAGAGAGAGAGGGAAGGGGAGAGAGAGGGAGGGAAAGGAGAGAGAGAGAGAGAGAGGGGGAAGGGGAGAGAGAGAGGAAGGGGATGAGAGAGAGAGAGAGGGAAGGGGAGAGAGAGGGAGGGGAAGAGGAGAGAGAGAGAGAGGGGAAGGGGAGAGAGAGGAAGGGGAGAGAGAGAGGAAAGGGGATGAGAGAGGGAAGGGGAAAGAGAGGGAGGGGAGAGAGAGAGGGAAGGGGAAAGAGAGGAGGGGAGAAGGAGAGGAAGGGGAGAGAGAGAGGAAGGGGAGAGAGAGAGGAAGGGGAGAGAGAGAGGAAGGGGAGAGAGAGAGGAAGGGGAGAGAGAGAGGAAGGGGAGAGAGAGAGGAAAGGGGAGAGAGAGAGAGAGAAAGAGGGAAGGGGAGAAGAGAGGAAGGGGGGAGAGAGAGAGAGAGAGAGGGAAGGGGAGAGAGAGAGAGAGAGAGAGGTAGGGGAGAGAGAGAGAGAGAGAGGGGGGGGTAGGGAGAGAGAGAGGGGGTAGGGGAGGAGAGAGAGAGGAAGGGGAGAGAGAGAGGAAGGGGAGAGAGAGAGAGGAAGGGGAGAGAGAGAGGAAGGAGA
>NC_090345.1:4861251-4883894 GCF_035084215.1 Heptranchias perlo | reverse complement strand
TGAAGGTCGTGGGCTCGAGCCCCACTCCAGAGACTTGTGCACAAAATCCAGGCCGACACTCCCAGCGCCAGTACCGAGGGTATGCTGCACTGTCGGAGGTGCCGTCTTTCAGATGAGACGTTAAACCGAGGCCCCGTCTGCCCCTCTCAGGTGGACGTAAAAGTTCCCACGGCCACTATTTCAAAGAAGAGCAAGGGGAGTTCTCCCCTGGGCCAATGTTTATCCCTCAACCAACGTCACTGAAACAGATTATCCGGTCATTTATCTCATTGCTGTTTGTGGGATCTTGCTGTGCGCAAATTGGCTGCCACGTTTCCTACATTACAACAGTGATCACATTTCAAAAAGTACTTAATTGGCTGTTAAGAGCTTTGGGACCTGAGGTTGTGAAAGGCGCTGTAAGAATGCAGGATCTTTCCTTTATTTACCTACATAATAGTAACTGCGCTTCAAAAGTAATTCACTGGGTGTGAGGCGGTTTGGACAAGCGACAGGTTAAGGGCCCTCTATAAACACACGTTCTTTCCGTTCTCTGCCTGCCACCGCTCACCCATCCCTTACCGGAGGTGGTCGAGACATGAGTTCACATGTCCTTGAATCTCTCTGTCCTTCTCGTACATCTCTAACAGGGCGATGGCTTCCTCGTGGTTTTGACAGTAAACATTGTACATGTCCTCGAGCTCATTCCTGTAGGACAGGAACACGTGACCTGGACAGGAAGTGAAAAAATAATAATAAATCTGATCGATGGAGCACAAGGTCCTTATTTCTAAAGTGAACACCTCAACCGTCGGGGAAATCAAGGCCTTATGGCCGGGGCAGCTGAAGGCACGGCCGCCAATGGTGGAGAGATTAAAATCGGGGCTGCGCAAGAGGCCAGAATTGGAGGAGCGCAGAGATCTCGGAGGGTTGTAGGGCTGGAGGAGGTGACAGAGATAGGGAGGGGCGAGGCCACGGAGGGATCTGAAAACAAGGATGAGAATTTTAAAATTGAGGTGTTCCTGGACCGGGAGCAAATGTAGGTCAGCGAGCACAGGGGGTGATGGGTGAACGGGACTTGGTGCGAGTTAGGATACGGATCAGCCTTGATCTAATTGAATGGCGGAACAGGCTGGAGGGGCTGAATGGCCTCCTCCTGTTCCTGTGTGAGCTGATGCCTGGGGCTCTTCCACCTTCTCCCAATCCCTCCTCCCCACCCTTTACCCAGACGGTGATGGCTGTGAGCAGGTTGGGGGTGAAGTGAAGACTGACAGTACCTATGCTGTCCGTTTCCTCCAGAGCTTCGAGCAGCCGTTTGGAGACCTCGATGACCGAGTGAATGTTCCCGAAGAGCGCCTCACAATCCACCTGCTGTAACTGAAGAGCAGACCGTTAATCAGGACAGACCCAACCCAGCCAGGCCAAGCTGTGCTCTCCCCTCCACCTCTACCCCTCGCCCTATCCTGCTCCCCACACGGCGGAGGCCCCTCTGGTATCCCACCCTTCGTGACAGCCGTGGCTCCGTGGGCAGCACTCTCGGCTCTGAGACAGAAGGTCGCGGGTTCAAGTCCCACTCCAGAGACCCGAGCACATAATCCAGGCCGACACTCCCAGTTCCAGTACTGAGGGAGTGCCGCACTGTCGGAGGGGCCGTCTTTCGGATGAGACGTTAAACAGAGGCCCCATCTGCCCTCTCAGAGGGACGGAAAAGATCCCATGGCCGCTATTTCGAAGAAGAGCGGGGAGTTCTTCCCGGTGTCCTGGGGCCAATATTCATCCATCAACCAACATCACTAAAAAACAGATTATCTGGTCATTATCACATTGCTGTTTGTGGGATCTTGCTGTGCGTAAATTGGCTGCTGTGTTTCCTACATTACAACAGTGACAGTACTTCATTGGCTGTAAATTGCTTTGGGACGTTCTGAAGCCATGAAAGGCGCTATATAAATGCAAGTCCTGCCTTTCTTTCTCATGTGTGAACTTGGGATGGCGATTGCCCATCAGGCTATCCGACACAAGATGCCTTTGCAGTCGAACAGCTTCCTGTCCTCACCACATGTTGCATGTGCGCCTGTTCCAGCGGGACAGTGATGGAGGCCAGGAACCCCTGCTAGGGAATTATCCCCCTTTCCCCCGGCCCGGGGATGCTGAGGGGCAACTTTGGCCGTTACCCTGAGACCAGCACCTCACGCCAACTGGAACTTTCCTTTTTTGTTTATTCACTCTCGGGATGTGGGCATCGCTGGCGAGGCCGCCATTTATTGCCCATCCCTAATTGCCCTTGAGAAGGTGGTGGTGAGCCGCCTTCTTGAACCGCTGCAGTCCGTGTGGTGAAGGTTCTCCCACAGTGCTGTTAGGAAAGGAGTTCCAGGATTTTGACCCAGCGACGATGAAGGAACGGCGATATATTTCCAAGTCGGGGCGGTGTGTGACTTGGAGGGGAACGTGCAGGTGGTGTTGTTCCCATGTGCCTGCTGCTCTTGTCCTTCTAGGTGGTAGAGGTCGCGGGTTTGGGAGGTGCTGTCGAAGAAGCCTTGGCGAGTTGCTGCAGTGCATCCTGTGGATGGTGCACACTGCAGCCACTGTGCGCCAGTGGTGAAGGGAGTGAATGTTTCGGGTGGTGGATTGGGTACCAATCAAGCGGGCTGCTTTGTCCTGGATGGTGTTGAGCTTCGAGTGTTGTTGGAGCTGCACTCATCCAGGACAAATTTCCTGCTCAATCCTCCACAGGAAGAAATGTGCTGACCGAATGAGCCATCAGGGGGAGACTAAGCTGAAGGGCCTCGCGAGAAGCTTCAGTGTTGACCAGATCTACCTCCCCCCTCCCTCACCCTCCAAACGCCTGCCCGCCAACCTTCTCACCCGTTTGATCTGCAGGGGAACGAGCACTTTGTCAACGCACATCTCCAGGTCCTTGATATAGTCCGCCTCCGTCTGCAGCAGTTCCTTGATGACCTTTGCCCTCTTCTCCATCATCTTCTGCTCTGGGTTTTCGGGCGTGGTAGAGAGGGGCGGGGGCTCGAGGGACGTGTGGTCAGCGGACAGGAGTGTCATATCTGAGAGAGGTTACAAAAATAAACACCAGAGATTACTAAACGACATTAATCTTACTTCCTGGCAGGATTGTAGGACGTGCTTGTGAGAGTCCAGAAAGGGCTTGATTTTAAAATTCTCAACCTCGTCTTCCAATCCCTCCATGGCCTCGCCCCCTCCCTATCTCTGTAACCTCCTCCAGCACTAAAACACTCCGAGATCTCTGCGTTCCTCCAATTATGGCCTCTTGTCCATCACCCTACCATTGTTATTTCCAAATAAACACTCAATTTGGTGTGGTAATAACCAGCTGCTTTTATGTCCAGCCCCGCTAGAATCTCCAGTCAAAGAATAAGAAAACCAATACAAGAGGGACCTTGAAGTGTAATTGCTGAAATGCACTTACTCCCCAACGGGGGACCGTCTAGTGTTCGGTTAGCGATATGCAAGTACCATATTCCGCCCAACCGTGGGTGTCAGAGGGAAGAACTATGAGGAACGACTGGCTAAGCTGGGAGACTTCAGCCTGGAAAAGAGAGGTCAGAGGGCGGGGGCCGGGGAGAGGGTGAGATTGTCGGCTGGTGTTGGCTCTCCGGAGCCCTCCGGTTAGCCCTGGATGGAACGTGCCCAGGTGAGGTCAGGATTGGGCTCAGCAGTGCCGCACACCACAGTTGAATGTTCTGCTCGCACCAGTGGTCTGAGCGGACACGTAAGGAAGAGGTGCTCAGGCAAGATGGTGGAGGCCCACCGGCACTCGTGCAACTTGACCCCAGCTACGAGAGATCAAGGGAGAAACGAGAGAGACAGAGACAAAGAGAGAGAGGGAGAGACAGAGAAACAGAGGGAGCGAAACACAGAGAGATAGAGAGAAAGAGAAAAGGGGAGAGAGGGGGGAAAAGAGAGAATCAGAGAGATGTAGAGGAAGAGAAAGACAAAGAGAAAAAGAAACAGGGAGAGAGACAGAGGGGGAAAGAGAATCAGAGAAAGACCGAGAGTGAAAGGGAACGAAACAGAGGGAGAGACAGAGAGAGAGAGAAAGAGATAGAGATATAAAGAGAGACAGAGATGTACAGAAAGAGAAAGAAACAGGGTAAAAGAAAGAGAGACAGAGCGGAAAAAGCAGAGAGAGAGAGAGAGAGAGAATGAGACAGATAAATGAAGACACACACTTACACATAGGCTACAGGTTTGTCACTAGCAGAAAGACACAGTGATCCCCGGTCACTGAACTGATAGAGACAGTCGGCAACCTCTGCAAATCCCATCTCTCTCTGCGCAGAACAGGCTAGGCCCGGTCACACGGGGAGAATAAACTCTTTAACAAGCCTCCTTCGCACAGACTGAAACCTCCCTTTACTCCTGTCAAGGACAAACTGAGGCGCTAAATCTGACGGTCACAGTCATAATTAAAAAGAGATATATAAAGGCAGGGGACGTGAGGGCTTTAAAACCGTTTGTCTCAAGGCAGCAATTCTTCTGCAGATTAAGTCCCCTGAACCGTACGTCAATGTCTGATCCCGTTACCACCCACAAATCACACCAGGCCTCTCGAACCTCAGCCTCGGCAGATTAAATTGCTCCCCGACCAGTTCTGGGGAAATCCCCTTCCGCTCTCGGCCGGTTGTTTTTATTCCCCTGGACTCTGACTCGACATGAGCCGTGGCTCAGAGGGCAGCTCTGAATCAGAACGTCGTGGGTTCGAGTCCCACTCCGGAGGCTTGAGCCCGTAATCCAGGCCGACACTCCCAGCGCAGCACTGAGGGAGCGCCGCACTGTCGGAGGTGCCGTCTTTCGGATGAGACGTTAAACCGAGGCCCCGTCTGCCCCTCTCAGGTGGACGTAAAAGATCCCACGGCCACTATTTTGGAGAAGAGCAGGGGGAGTTCTCCCCGGTGTCCTGGGTCAATATTTATCCCTCAACCAACATCACTAAAAGAACAGATGATCTGGTCATTATCACATTGCTGTTTGTGGGATCATGCTGTGCGCAAATTGGCTGCCGTGTTTCTTACATTACAACAGTGACTACACTTCAAAAAACAAAGTACTTCATTGGCGGTAAAGGGTCTTGAAAGACGCTGTATAAATGCAAGTCTTTCTTTCTTTGGCTCGGAGTCAATTTTTTTGTCTGTTAACCCTCACATGAAGCACCTTGGGACGTTTTTTCTACGTCAAAGGCACCGGATAAATGCAAGTTGTTGTTGTAATACTAGATTCGGAGAACGGCACAGACAGGGAATCGAGGAGCTGCTTTACGGACTGGGTCTGGAGCAATAAACATGGCAAGAGAAAGCTCCCGCTCCTCCCCCCCGCCCCGGTCCCTCTGGGAGAGAAGTGATCTGACCAGTTTCACGAGTGCCGTCTCCCTCTCGTGTACAGGGTGTGTGTGAGTGTGAGTGTATCACATCGCCCGAGGGCAGCCCTGTACGGAACAAGGCGAGTGGCGAAGGGAGACACGGGCGCCAGCGTCCTGTGCCAGCAGCGGGCGGGCGGCTGAGCCCAGCCTTACCTCTGGGGCCGTGACTGGCCTCTCCGCAACGATTAGGGACAGGAGAGGATGAAACATTCCCTGAATTTTACAGCACAGAAACAGGCCATTCGGCCCAACTGGCCTGTGTCGGTGTTTATGCTCCACGCGAGCCTCCTCCCATCTAACCACAATCAGCGTATCAACAACCTGCATTTATATAGCACCTTTAATGTAGTAAAACGTCCCAAGGAGCTTCACAGGAGCGATTATCAAACAAAATTTGACACCGAGCCACATAAGGAGATATTAGGACAGGTGACCAAAAGCTTGGTCAAAGAGGTAGGTTTTAAGGAGCGTCTTAAAGGAGGAGAGAGAGGCGGAGAGGATTAGGGAGGGAATTCCAGAGCTTAGGGCCCAGGCAGCTGAAGGCACGGCCGCCAATGGTGGAGTGATTAAAATCGGGGATGGACAAGAGGCCAGAATTGGAGGAGCGCAGAGATCTCGGAGGGTTGTAGGGCTGGAGGAGGTTACAGAGATAGGGAGGGACGAGGCCATGGAGGGATTTGAAAACAAGGATGAGAATTTTAAAATCGAGGCGTTCCCGGACCGGGAGCCAATGCAGGTTAGCGAGCACAGAGGGTGATCGGAGAACGGGACTTGGTGCGAGTTAGGATACGGGCAGCAGAGTCCTATCCTTCTATTCCTTTCTCCCTCATGTGTTTATCCAGCTTCCCCTTATATGTATCTATACTATTCTCCTCAACTACTCCTTGTGGGAGCGAGTTCCACATTCTCACCACTCTCTGGGTAAAGAGGTGACGATTTCTGTTTGGCGGGGGGGAGGGGGAAGCGATCGGCGGGGGGGGGGAGGGGGAAGCGATCGGCGGGGGGGGGGAGGGGGAAGCGATCGGCGGGGGGGAGGGGGAAGCGATCGGCGGGGGGGGAGGGGGAAGCGATCGGCGGGGGGGGAGGGGGAAGCGATCGGCGGGGGGGGGGAGGGGGAAGCGATCGGCGGGGGGGGGAGGGGGAAGCGATCGGCGGGGGGGGGAGGGGGAAGCGATCGGCGGGGGGGGGAGGGGGAAGCGATCGGCGGGGGGGGAGGGGGAAGCGATCGGCGGGGGGGAGGGGGAAGTGATTGGCGGGGGGGGAGGGGGAAGCGATCGGCGGGGGGGGAGGGGGAAGCGATCGGCGGGGGGGAGGGGGAAGCGATCGGCGGGGGGGAGGGGGAAGCGATCGGCGGGGGGAGGGGGAAGCGATCGGCGGGGGGGAGGGGGAAGTGATTGGCGGGGGGGGGGAGGGGGAAGTGATTGGCGGGGGGGAGGGGGAAGTGATTGGCGGGGGGGGAGGGGGAAGTGATCGGCGGGGGGGAGGAGGGGGAAGTGATCGGCGGGGGGGAGGAGGGGGAAGTGATCGGCGGGGGGGGAGGGGGAAGTGATTGGCGGGGGGGGAGGGGGAAGTGATTGGCGGGGGGGGAGGGGGAAGTGATTGGCGGGGGGGGAGGGGGGAAGTGATCGGCGGGGGGGGGAGGGGGAAGTGATTGGCGGGGGGGGGGAGGGGGAAGTGATTGGCGGGGGGGGGAGGGGGAAGTGATTGGCGGGGGGGGAGGGGGAAGTGATTGGCGGGGGGGGAGGGGGAAGTGATTGGCGGGGGGGGAGGGGGAAGTGATTGGCGGGGGGGGGAGGGGGAAGTGATCGGCGGGGGGGGGGAGGGGGAAGTGATCGGCGGGGGGGGGGGAGGGGGAAGTGATCGGCGGGGGGGGGGAGGGGGAAGTGATCGGCGGGGGGGGAGGGGGAAGTGATCGGCGGGGGGGAGGGGGAAGTGATTGGCGGGGGGGAGGAGGGGGAGGCTGTTTGATGGAGAGTCTAGAATGATTTGGTGATTGTTCCCAGTGCCTCTCTGCCTCCTTTACAGTAAATGTAAATCAAGCTTTTCTTTCATGGGGCAAAAATTTGTGAGGGCACTGCCCCTTTAAATATCAGACCCTGACTCACGAGGAGTGTGGAGCACTCGTGATAGAAGGCAATGGATGTACACACTTAGACTCAACTCTCTGTGTCGATACTATAATTGTAAACAATTTTACAACACCAAGTTATAGTCCAGCAATTTTATTTTAAATTCACAAGCTTTCGGAGGCTTCCTCCTTCCTCAGGTAAATGTTCAGGAGCTCCTTGAAGCCTACGCATTTATACATATAGAACAATACATGGTGTTTACAGACTGCCCCTGCAACTGCCCGTTGCCAAGGCAATCACCGTGTTCAGACAGAGAGGTGTTACCTGCAGAACCCCCGAATACACATTCAACAAAAAAACAAACAGGGAAAAATTTGAAATAAAATTGCTGGACTATAACTTGGTGTTGTAAAATTGTTTACAATTGTCAACCCCAGTCCATCACCGGCATCTCCACATCATCGATACTATAATACACAGTATCCATGACGACAATACACAGGACCAGCCTGCCTCTGTGGGAAACCACTCCTCCACTGTTACTACTGTTCACAATGAAGCTTAATCACCTCCCATGTCAATGAAACCACCAGCCAGCTCATTCTGTTCTTCCAGAAAGATCACTGTTGCTGGAAATGAAAGCAGCTCAGTGTTCCTCCCTCCTCCTGAGCCGATCTCACAGCTCCCCCATACCCCGGGCAGTGAACGCTGTGGGGCTGAGTCAGGCGCAGAGAAAGATCCCAGGCTCCCATCCTCCGGCTGGGCTCAGTCTGCCGGGAGTCGGGAGTCTCAGAGACGAGGGTCAGGTCTCCCGCACCAGGGAGAGAGTCAGTACAGGGTTCGCAGTGCTGATCACTAATCGATGACTCCTACTCAATGTGAGTGCGTGTCTAAGTGTGTGCATGTCTGTCTACGCGTAGACATTTGGTAAGGGCTCAGCTGTGATGCCCTCCATAGTTGAATATCCTGCCACTATCAAAGTTTCCCGACAAGACTATGTGAAGACAGAGTCAAAACGATCACAACCGTGGGCACTGAGCAGATACAACACCCTATCCCCACACCTCCCTCCAGCCCCGCACACCTCCCTCCAGCCCCGCACACCTCCATGCAGAAATGGACATAAGAACATAAGAAATAGGAGCAGGAGTAGGCCAATCGGCCCCTCGAGCCTGCTCCGCCATTCAATAAGATCATGGCTGATCTGATCCTAACCTCAAATCTAAATTCATGTCCAATTTCCTGCCCGCTCCCCGTAACCCCTAATTCCCTTTACTTCTAGGAAACTGTCTATTTCTGTTTTAAATTTATTTAATGACGTAGCTTCCACAGCTTCCTGGGGCAGAAAATTCCACAGACCTACTACCCTCTGAGTGAAGAAGTTTCCCCTCATCTCAGTTTTGAAAGAGCAGCCCCTTAGTCTAAGATTATGCCCCCTAGTTCTAGTTTCACCCATCCTTGGGAACATCCTTACCGCATCCACCCGATCAAGCCCCTTCACAATCTTATATGATTCAATAAGATCGCCTCTCATTCTCCTGAACTCCAATGAGTAGAGTCCCAATCTACTCAACCTCTCCTCATATGTCCACCCCCTCATCCCCGGGATTAACCGAGTGAACCTTCTTTGTACTGCCTCGAGAACAAGTATGTCTTTTCTTAAGTATGGAGACCAAAACTGTATGCAGTATTCCAGGTGCGGTCTCACCAATACCTTATATAACTGCAGCAATACCTCCCTGTTTTTATATTCTATCCCCCTAGCAATAAACGCCAACATTCCGTTGGCCTTCTTGATCACCTGCTGCACCTGTATATACAATATATACAGGAGTGTTATACCCAGTAACACACGGTGTGTTATTATATAATATATACGGGAGTGTTATACCCAGTAACACACGGTGTGTTTATATAATAACACACCGTGTGTTACTGGGTATAACACTCCTGTATATATTATATAATAACACACCGTGTGTTACTGGGTATAACACTCCTGTATATATTATAATAACACACCGCGTGTTACTGGGTATAACACTCCTGTATATATTATAATAACATACCGCGTGTTACTGGGTATAACACTCCTGTATATATTATATAATAACACACCGTGTGTTACTGGGTATAACACTCCTGTATATATTATATAATAACACACCGCGTGTTACTGGGTATAACACTCCTGTATATATTATATAATAACACACCGTGTGTTACTGGGTATAACACTCCTGTATATATTATATAATAACACACCGCGTGTTACTGGGTATAACACTCCTGTATATATATTATATAATAACACACTGTGTGTTACTGGGTATAACACTCCTGTATATTATATAATAACACACCGCGTGTTACTGGGTATAACACTCCTGTATATTATATAATAACACACCGCGTGTTACTGGGTATAACACTCCTGTATATATTATATAATAACACACCGCGTGTTACTGGGTATAACACTCCTGTATATATATTATATAATAACACACTGTGTGTTACTGGGTATAACACTCCTGTATATTATATAATAACACACCGCGTGTTACTGGGTATAACACTCCTGTATATTATATAATAACACACCGCGTGTTACTGGGTATAACACTCCTGTATATATTATATAATAACACACCGTGTGTTACTGGGTATAACACTCCTGTATATATTATATAATAACACACCGCGTGTTACTGGGTATAACACTCCTGTATATATATTATATAATAACACACTGTGTGTTACTGGGTATAACACTCCTGTATATTATATAATAACACACCGCGTGTTACTGGGTATAACACTCCTGTGTATATATTATATAATAACACACCGCGTGTTACTGGGTATAACACTCCCCTATATATTATATAATAACACACCGTGTGTTACTGGGGATAACACTCCCGTATATATTATATAATAACACACCGTGTGTTACTGGGTATAACACACCTGTATTATATAATATATATATACAGGTGTGTTATACCCAGTAACACACGGTGTGTTATTATATAATATATACAGGAGTGTTATACCCAGTAACACACGGTGTGTTATTATATAATATACAGGAGTGTTATACCCAGTAACACACGGTGTGTTATTATATAATATATACGGGAGTGTTATACCCAGTAACACACGGTGTGTTATTATATAATATATACAGGAGTGTTATACCCAGTAACACACGGTGTGTTATTATATAATATACAGGAGTGTTATACCCAGTAACACACGGTGTGTTATTATATAATATATACGGGAGTGTTATACCCAGTAACACACGGTGTGTTATTATATAATATATAGGGGAGTGTTATACCCAGTAACACACGGTGTGTTATTATATAATATATATATACAGGTGTGTTATACCCAGTAACACACGGTGTGTTATTATATAATATATACAGGAGTGTTATACCCAGTAACACACGGTGTGTTATTATATAATATATACGGGAGTGTTATACCCAGTAACACACGGTGTGTTATTATATAATATATACAGGAGTGTTATACCCAGTAACACACGGTGTGTTATTATATAATATATACAGGAGTGTTATACCCAGTAACACGCGGTGTGTTATTATATAATATATACAGGAGTGTTATACCCAGTAACACGGGGTGTGTTATTATATAATATACAGGAGTGTTATACCCAGTAACACACGGTGTGTTATTATATAATATATACGGGAGTGTTATACCCAGTAACACACGGTGTGTTATTATATAATATATAGGGGAGTGTTATACCCAGTAACACACGGTGTGTTATTATATAATATATATATACAGGTGTGTTATACCCAGTAACACACGGTGTGTTATTATATAATATATACAGGAGTGTTATACCCAGTAACACACGGTGTGTTATTATATAATATATACAGGAGTGTTATACCCAGTAACACACCATGTGTTATTATATAATATATACAGGAGTGTTATACCCAGTAACACGCGGTGTGTTATTATATAATATACAGGAGTGTTATACCCAGTAACACACGGTGTGTTATTATATAATATACAGGAGTGTTATACCCAGTAACACGCGGTGTGTTATTATATAATATATACAGGAGTGTTATACCCAGTAACACACGGTGTGTTATTATATAATATACAGGAGTGTTATACCCAGTAACACGCGGTGTGTTATTATATAATATATACAGGAGTGTTATACCCAGTAACACACCATGTGTTATTATATAATATACAGGAGTGTTATACCCAGTAACACGCGGTGTGTTATTATATAATATATACAGGAGTGTTATACCCAGTAACACACGGTGTGTTATTATATAATATATACAGGAGTGTTATACCCAGTAACACACGGTGTGTTATTATATAATATATACAGGAGTGTTATACCCAGTAACACACGGTGTGTTATTATAATATATACAGGAGTGTTATACCCAGTAACACACGGTGTGTTATTATATAATATATACAGGAGTGTTATACCCAGTAACACGCGGTGTGTTATTATATAATATACAGGAGTGTTATACCCAGTAACACACGGTGTGTTATTATATAATATACAGGAGTGTTATACCCAGTAACACACCATGTGTTATTATATAATATACAGGAGTGTTATACCCAGTAACACACGGTGTGTTATTATATAATATATACAGGAGTGTTACACCCAGTAACACACCGTGTGTTATTATAATATATACAGGAGTGTTACACCCAGTAACACACGGTGTGTTATTATTTTATATGCAATCAATCTCCCTTTTTCATCTCCTCCCCCCCCACTGGATTAACACGAAGGGTGAGTCACCAATGTGCAGAGTGGGACAAGTAATATAAACAGAATCTCGCACAGTCTCAGGGATCCACGAACATCCTGCACAGTCCCTGGCCCATTTCCCGTTTCCCGCTACAATTTGATTCGGGGACTGACACACGAGTAGCCGGAGCTCGATTCTTCTTATTTTATTACTGGCTGATCAACCATGATGTTGCGCACATTGAGTTAAAGACTTACTTTTCTACAGCGCCTTTCACCACCTCAGGACTTCCCAGAGCGCCTTACAGCCAATGAAGCACTTTTTGAAGTGTAGTCACTGTTGCAATGTAGGAAACGCGGCAGCCAATTTGCGCACAGCAAGATCCCACAAACAGCAATGAGATAATGACCAGATAATCAGTTTTAGTGATGTTGGTTGAAGGATAAATATTGGCCCCAGGACACAAGGGGAGAAACCCCCCTGCTCTTCTTTGAAAATAGTGTCTTGGGATCTTTTACATCGACCTGAGGGGGCAGACGGGGCCTCGGTTTAACATCTCCTCTGAGTTAGGGGGTGGGGGATTTGTAAGGTGCTGTTTTATTGGGGCAGTAAGAGGCTGTGGATTATTATATAACGGAGGAGAAATACTCGCCCCTCTCTACAGGCCCAGGTGTATGTTTTTTGCAAAACACCACCAAAGCTGAAAAGTGTAGCAGGCAACGACAAAACCCCACACACAGTCTGATATAAAAGGCCTGTAAGGCCGTCTAGTGGCCTGAGACAATTCACGAAGGGAAGGGGGGGGGGGGGCGGGGAAGAGACTGCAGACTGAGCCAGGCATGGGGGAGCTTTGGGCAGGGCTCCCTCGGAGCCAGGCTCTGAAGAGGTTTTTGAGGGTGGGGAGAGACGGAGGGAGTTCCAGAGGGGGGGGGGGGGTGAGGGGGTTGGGCAGTGAGGGTTTAAGATTCTGCCATCAAACATAGAACTGGGAGGCGGGGGAGAAAAGAGGGAGGGATGAGACGCACAGATTACAAGGTTGCCAGGAGACGGGGATCTATTGTCTGGGAGTAAAAAGTAGACGGGAGGAAGATTTCCTCCAGCAAAGACTGGGATAAAGGGTGGGTTTGAACTCCCACACTCACCAAGCTTCTCTCTCTTACCTGGCGTAACTCAGGCCTGGTTCTCAGTCGAACCCCCACACCCACCCCGAGATCCCGAGACACTCCGAGTCCTGTCTGTGTTATTCATGGAGAGTGAAGCTGCCTTGGTGACTGGTGAGGTTTTTTTGGGTGATGGTGACTGCCAGTCTTGGAAGTGGTCATCTCTCTCTCTCTACACACCCACAAACACACTGCCCCCTACCCCCTCATCACTCACCCTGGCCCCTCAGGATTCAAACAGAGCTCACTATTGACTGGACAGCTGACATTAGCATTTGAATAGATGGAAGCCCAGTGAGAGAGAGATTACCACAGCAACAGAGGAGGGAGGTGGAGCAACTCAAAACCTGGAGCTCAGGAACTTCGGACTGGGTGGTGGGACACTCTCGAGTTCATCCTCTCTCCCACTGCCCTCTGTGTTGCCCCTCAACCAACCTCTGTAGTCCAGACGCCAAAACTATCCCTTATTTGGCAACAGAAGCCCATCTTTTCCTGACATATCTGGGATATCCCAGGTTCGAACCCCAAAAACTCTGCCGCCCGTATCCTAACTCGTAGCAAGTCCTGCTCACTCTGTGCTCGCTGACCCACATTGGCTCCTGTTCCTCCAATGCCTCGATTTTAAAATGATCATCCTCATTTTCAAATCCCTCCATGGCCTTGCCCCTCCCCATCTCCGTAACCTCCTCCAGCTCTACAACCAACCCTCCCCCCATCGCCCCTGCTCCGAGCTTTAGATCCCTCTGCCTCTGGCCTCTTGCCCATCCCCCCACTCCCTTGGCCCCACCATTGGCGGCCGTGCCTTCAGCCGTCAAAGCTCTAAGCTCTGGAATTCCCTCCCTAAACCTCTCCGCCTCTCTCCCCTCCTTAAAACCTACCTCATTGAACAAGCTTTTAGTCACCTGTCCTAATTGTAATAAATCGGATAGCCCGGTGGTGAAGGACAGAATACTGGAGCCTGATCTTCAGTTGCTTCCAAGCCTTTATTCACAGAGATCAATATTACCCCCACCCCCCCAAGATAAGCTCTTATATAAATGGACTCAAGAGAGTCCTCAATTAATGCGCACCACCTGAATACAATTAGAACTAATTGAGATAAATCATCTGGATACAATTAACACTAATATCTCCTCCCTTGGCTCGGTGTCACATTTTGTCTGATTTACGCTCCCTCGAAGGGCCTTGGGCCATTTTCCCACGTTAAAGGCACTACAGAAATGCAAGTTGTTGTTGAGTTGACTGATCTCAGCTCGGACAGTGCAAAGAAAGAACAAACTTGCTTTTCTATCGCGCCTTTCATGACCACAGGACGTCCCAAAGCACTTTACAGCCAATGAAGTAGTTTTTGAAGTGTAGTCACTGTTGTAATGTAGGAAACGCGGCAGCCAATTTGCGCACAGCAAGATCCCAATGTATTGATGACCAGATAATCTGTTTTAGTGATGTGGGCTGAGGGGATAAATATTGGCCCCAGGACACTGGGGAGAACTCACCTGCTCTTCTTTGAGATAGTGTCACAGGATCTTTTACACCAATCTGAGAGGGCAGACGGGGCCTCGGTTTAACGTCTCATCCGAAAGACGGCACCTCCGACAGCGCAGCACTCCCTCAGTACTGGCACCGGGAGTGTCGGACTGGAAGGGACGTTACAGTCACTACCAACAGCTGTCTGGGCTCACACGTCAAGGATGGTTACTTGGGAAGCGAGCAATGGCTCCGGCCTAGAGATTCCAGTTCCGGATTTTGTCACTCACTTGACATCCCACCCCCCCCAAATTCCACAGAGCTCTGGAGGCATTAAGTGGAGGTTCTAGAGAGTCACCTCAGGCCCTCCCAGAGAAACACAGAGAATGCAAACAGGTTATATACTCAGTGCAGACAGCTCAGAATCAACCAGCTTTCCCCATCTATTGACACAACGGAACGCTCCACACTACAGGTGGAGCGGGAAGCACACGTACAGATCCGATTACGCTGTAGAACGCCCCTCGTTTTTACGTTTTAATACCTGCAGCCGACAGCAAACGCACGGATTCCCCCCCGCTGCCTAACTGGCCTGACTTTAATTAGCCGTGGCTCAGTGGGCAGCACTCTCGCCTCTGAGTCGGAAGGTCGTGGGTTCGAGTCCCACTCCAGAGACTTGAGCACGTAATCCAGGCCGACACTCCCAGCGCAGCGCTGAGGGAGTGCCGCACTGTCGGACGTGCCGTCTATCCGACAAGATGTTAAACCGAGGCCCCGTCTGCCCTCTCGGGTGGACGTAAAAGATCCCACGGCCGCTATTTTCAAGAAGAGCAGGGGGAGCTTCCCCCGGTGTCCAGTGCCAATACTGATCCCTCAACCAACACCGAAATCAGATTAGCTGGTCATTATCACGTTGCTGTTTGTGGGATCTTGCTGTGCACAAATTGGCTGCTGTGTTTCCTACATTACTACACTTCAAAAAAGTACTTCATTGGCTGTAAAGCGCTTTGGGATGTCCCGAGGTTGTGAAAGGCGCTATATAAATGAAAGTCCTTTCCTTCTCTCTTTACTGTTACCCCTAGATCCTCGTGCCAGACATTTACACTGTCGAGGAGTCTCCCTGATCCCAAGACTCAGGTTTTCCATGGGACTAATGTCAGTCTGCCGATGGGACGGGAAGGGGGGAGGGCATCGAAGGTGGGAGCCAGCTCGCGGGTCCCGGTGTCTCCGCACCCTGAACCGAAATGATCGAGCCCTGTTCTTCATCAGGGATCTTGCTGTGCGCAAACTGGCTGTCACGTTTCCTACATTACAGCAGTGACTACACTTCAAAAGGTTCTCCCCGGTGTTCCTGGGACCAATATTTATCCCTCAACCAACATCACTAAAGATAAATGATCTGGTCATTGCCACATTGCTGTTTGTGGGATCTTGCTGTGCACAAATTGTTCTGCCGTGTTTGCTACATTACAACAGTGACTACATTTCAAAAGCGCGTCAGTGGTTGTAAAACGCTCTGGGACTTGCTTTGGTGGTGAAAGGCGCTATATGAATGCAAGTATTTTTTTTCTTTCTCGGACTGGGGACGGAGGGCTGAGGTTGTCTGTTAGCTTCTGGGGGTCAGTTGGGGCTGGGGGATGAGGGGGAGGGGAGACGGTGTACTGGGGAGCAGGCTGGTTGGAGGTGAGGTGGGGGGGGGGTGGTCACTGCCCCTCATGGCCCTGGGGGGGAGGGGGGGGGAGGGGGGGGGCGGGGGAGCAGCTTGTGTTGCAAATCTCCAACAACAGGGCTCCCCCATGAGATATTTCCCCAATTCGGGGCGGAGGCTGAATCTCACTCACTTTGATTGGCCGCCTCTCTCTCCTCCTTTAAGACTCTCCTCAAAACCTACCTCTTTGACCAAGCTTTTGGTCACCTGTCCTAATAACTCCTTTTGCGGCTCGGTGTCAAATTTTGATTGCTCATCGCTCCTGTGAAGCGTCTTGGGACATTTCACTACATTAAAGGCGCTATATAAATGCAAATTACCCAGCTTTCAGGAGAACAGCGTCCACGACACCACACAACCCTGCCACGGTAACCTCTGCAAGACATGCCAGATCATCGACACAGATACCACCATCACACGAGAGGACACCACCCACCAGGTGCATGGTTCATACTCCTGTGACTCGGCCAACGTTGTCTACCTCATACGTTGTAGAAAAGGATGCCCCAGAGCATGGTACATTGGCGAGACCATGCAGACACTGCGACAACGGATGAACGGACACCGCGCAACAATCGCCAGACAGGAGGGTTCCCTCCCAGTCGGGGAACACTTCAGCAGTCAAGGACATTCAGCCACCAACCTTCGGGTAAGCATACTCCAAGGCGGCCTTCGAGACACACGACAACGCAAAATCGTCGAGCAGAAATTGATAGCCAAGTTCCGCACCCATGAGGACGGCCTCAACCGGGATCTTGGGTTCATGTCACGCTACACGTAACCCCACCAGCGAACAAAAGTTATCTGTTTTTAATATAACGGGTCAGTTGCTGTCTTTCTCTTCCTTCTGGATGTTTCTATGTTTCTGCCTCTCTCTCTCTCTCTCTCTCTTTTTTTTTGGTTGTTTGTATATTCGGTGGCCCTGTAGGTAACACCTCTCTGTCTGAACACTTTGATTGCCTTGGCAACTGGCAGTTGGAAAGACTATCTGTAATCACCAGGTATTGTTCTGTGATTTATAAATGCGAAAGGTTCGAGGATTTCTTGACATTCACCTGAGGAAGGAGGAAGCCTCCGAAAGCTTGTGATTTTCAAATAAAATTGTTGGACTATAACTTGGTGTTGTAAAATTGTTTACAATTGTAAAAATCTATGTAATTCTGTGTAACATGAACAGTATATTACTGGCTGTAAAGCACTTTGGGACATCCTGAGATCACTATATGAATGTAAGTTCTTTCTTTAGTTTGATACGGCAAGATTACATTTTATACTGGCCGGAGACGGCAGCCGTTCATTGGTGGGCCTGACTCCCTCCCTCGTCAGGTGTCACCTCCGAATATCACCTGGACCAGTCGAAGTGCGAGCCGGACATGGTAAGTACAGTCTGTTGTAAATTATCGCCATCCCATTATTTGCACAGTGGCTCTTTCCGGTGTGTGCAGCCGCTCTGCTCCCTCAGCACATGCTCCAACTTGCACTGATCACACACCCAGAGGCCTAGCCCTTCCACCCACTGCCATTAATCACCGTCAGCTGGCACAATCTGGCAGGCTATCAACTTAAACCTGCTCCTGGGCATCGTAACTGGTTATTGAAATCACTAAAAATAAACGCCCCTTTCACAGGGGTCGGGGTTCGGGTTCCCCGGGGGCCAGGGATCCCGGGGGTCGGGTTCCCCGGGGGTTAGGGATCCGGGGGGTCGGGTTCCCCGGGGGTTAGGGATCCCGGGGGTTAGGGATCCCCGGGGGTTAGGGATCCCCGGGGTTAGGGATCCCCGGGGATCGGGGGTTCGGGTTCCCCGGGGGGCAGGTAAACTGGTACCCCATCCAATTGGCCCTTTTTCACTTGGGCGCGCCTAAGCAGGCTTATCAGACGCAGAGGGCATCACAGCCCAGAACGATCTTGTCCTCAATCCAACAGCCACACAAGCTCTTTCCAGCTGCGCTCCCGGGAACTGTGGCCGACTTCCCCCTCCCCTCCTCTCCCCCACCCACCCAGAGGCATCTCAAACAGACCTTCGCACCCTTACTGCTGTCCTATCGGAGATCAGTGAAACCGATGGGACCTTCCCGTGCGGGTCAGTACCCCACAGGACATGGCACCGACCAACTAACCCGCACTGGGAAATACCTTTGCCCTCCTGTAAACTGGCACATCTCCAGCACAAGGACATGGGTGTCAGAGTCTAACTGCAGTGCCCAGCTGGTGAGATAAGACTAGTCGCTCCGACTGATAACGCCACCGGTTAGAGAGCACTCCCCGGATTGCTTGGTTACTGGGGGCGGGCGGGGGAGGGCGGGGGGAGGGGGTGTGGGGGGCATTGACATGCCAAGCGTTTCCCCGGTGAACACTGGGTGACCAGCACACGCTCTGTTTGCTCCAAACGATAGGGCCCCATGTCTCTCGTACTAGTTTCTCACGAGGAACTTTCCTGCCTCTGTCCGGGGGTCTGAGGGAGGGGCTCTTACTCACCGAGTGCCGTCCATTTTAAAAAAAAAGTGCATTCTCGGGGTATATAGGATTTTACAGCACAGAAACAGGCCATTCGGCCCATCGGGTCTATGCCAGCGTTTACGCTCCACACGGGCCTCATCACTCCCTACTTCATCTACGAATTGTAAACAATTTTACAACACCAGGTTATAGTCCAGCAATTTTATTTTAAATTCACAAGCTTTCAGAGATTATCCCCTTCGTCAGGTGAATGAGTGAAAGGTTCTCAAATCGCATATCTTATATTAGGCTGGGACAGCATCACACCAATCAAAAGGTGTCGTTGTTGTTCAAACAGGCCAGTCACGGAGAACAGCACGTCCCAGTACACTGGATATACATTGTGTCAATTACACAGACAGAAAGAAAGAAACCCAAATGACAGAGAGAGAGAGAGAGAGAGAGAGAATATTAAAACACATAACTTTTTTTTCCCTTTTTGCTGGTGGGGTTACGTGTAGCGTGACATGAACCCAAGATCCCGGTTGAGGCCGTCCTCACGGGTGCGGAACTTGGCTATCAACTTCTGCTCGACGATTTTGCGGGACGCAACCAACAGAGTACCCTTCGTCGTCCAGTACTTCCCCGGAGCGGAGAAACTACACCATGTTCTCCGCAGCCTTCAACATGTCATCGATGACGACGAACACCTCGCTATGGCCATCTCCACGCCTCCACTACTCGCCTTCAAACAGCCACCCAACCTCAAACAGACCATCGTTCGCAGCAAATTACCCAGCTCTCAGGAGAACACCACACAACCCTGCCACGGTAACCTCTGCAAGACATGCCAGATCATCGACACAGATACCACCATCACACGAGAGGACACCACCCACCAGGTGCATGGTTCATACTCCTGTGACTCGGCCAATGTTGTCTACCTCATACGTTGCAGGAAAGGATGCCCCGGAGCATGGTACATTGGCGAGACCATGCAGACACTGCGACAACGGATGAACGGACACCGCGCAACAATCGCCAGACAGGAGGGTTCCCTCCCAGTCGGGGAACACTTTAGCAGTCAAGGACATTCAGCCACCGTTCTTCGGGTAAGCGTTCTCCAAGGCGGCCTTCGAGACACACGACAACGCAAAATCCTCGAACAGAAGTTGATAGCCAAGTTCCGCACCCATGAGGACGGCCTCAACCGGGATCTTGGGTTCATGTCACGCTACACGTAACCCCACCAGCAAAAAGGGAAAAAAAAAGTTATGTGTTTTAATATTCTCTCTCTCTCTCTCTCTACCATTTGGGTCTCTTTCTTTCTGTCTGTGTAATTGACACAATGTATATCCAGTGTACTGGGACGTAGTGTTCTCCGTGATTGGCCTGTTTGAACAACAACGACACCTTTTGATTGGTGTGATGGTGTCCCAGCCTAATATAAGATATGCGATTTGAGAACCTTTTCACTCATTCACCTGACGAAGGGGATAATCTCCGAAAGCTTGTGATTTTAAAATAAATTTGTTGGACTATAACCTGGTGTTGTAAGATTCCTTACATTTGTCCACCCCAGTCCATCACCGACATCTCCACATCACACTTCATCTACAACAATAACTTGCATTCATATAAACACAGTAAAACATCCCAAGGCGTTTCACAGGAGCGATTATCAAACAAAATTGACACCGAGCCACATAAGGAGATATTAGGACAGGTGACCAAAAGCTTGGTCAAAGAGAGAGGTTTTAAGGAGCGTCTTAAAGGAGGAGAGATTTAGGGAGGGAATTCCAGAGCTTAGGGCCTGGGCAGCTGAAGGCACGGCCGCCAACGGTGGAGCGAAGGAAATTCGGGGGATTTGCAAGAGGCCAGAATAGGAGGAGCGCAGAGATCTCGGAGGGTTGTAGGGCTGGAGGAGAGCACTCCCTCAGTACTGCACTGGGAGTGTCGGCCTGGAGTTTGTGCTCAAGTCTCTGCAGTGGGACTCGAACCCACAATCTGCTGACTCAGAGGCGAGAGTGCTGGCCACTCAGCCCACGGCTGACACCACCTTGGTTGATAATTACACTAATGGGGGGGCGGGGGGAGTCCCCCTGTTGCTGTTGAGGGGGGGGGGGGGGGAGTGGGGGAGGAGTCCCCCTGTTGCTTTTGAGGGCTCTTGTGGATGTAAATATAGCCTACGTCACACTACAAAGTCTCAAAAGTATATATTTAAAAAAAACAAAAGCAAGACCTTCATTTCCTGCTATGTGGGAGGGAGGGGGATGGGCTTTGAAGACTGAATTACACCTGATGAATGAGGCCTCACAGCCTTGAGCTCAAATTTCACACAGAGCTCGTCATAGCCAGGGAGCAGCATACCTGACCCTGGGAGCTAAACACTGCTCAAAGCTGAGTCAGAGAAGATGCCTTTTCCGTTACTCCAGACCCCTTCCGAATACACCTGTCCCAACCTAGAGGTCGACAACTCTGGCTAGAATCTTACAGCACAGAAGGAGGCCTTTCGGCCCGTCGTGCCTATGCCGGCTCTTTGAAGAGCTCTCCAATTAAGTCCCACTCCCCCCCCTCCATGCTTTCTCCCCCCACAGTCCTACAAATTTTTCCCCTTCAAGTATTTATCCAGTTCCCCTTTTGAAAGTTATTATTGAATCTGCTCCCACCGCCCTCTCAGGCAGTGCGTTCCAGTCGGGCGAATTCCAATTTATCACATGACTCCCGCCACTGACCGAACGGCCGGTCAAACAGCCTCCCCCCGCCCTCCCCCCACTCATCTCCAATACTCTCATAACTAAGAAACAGAAATGTTCAAACAATATGAAACACAGATTTTTTTTTCAGTGCGCCTATTATTTTTCTCCTGGGGTTGCTGGCAGCACTGACCGGGAGATCAGGCTTTAATTCCCGGAGACTCCAGGGCAATCCTGGAGGGTGGCAACCCCAGTCCACAGCCCCGGGAACGAGAGAGGAGCTGGTCTTCACAGATCCCTGTGAGACGCAGCTATTCACAGGCACCCCCCACTGCTAAACGGGCAGGGCTGACTCACAGCGTGCCTCAGTGGGCAGCACTCTCGCCTCTGAGTCAGAAGGTCGTGGGTTCAAAACCCCACTCCAGAGACTTGAGCACGTAATCCAGGCTGACACTCCCAGTGCCGGTACTGAGGGAGTGCTGCACTGTCGGAGGTGCCGTCTTTCAGTTGAGATCTTCAACCGAGGCCCCGTCTCTCAGGTGGATGTAAAAGATCCCACGGCCACTATCTCGAAAAAGAGCAGGGGGAGTTCTCTCCAGTGTCCTGGGCCGATATTTACCCCTCAACCAACACCTATCACAGATGATCTGGTCATTAATCACACTGCTGTGGCCAATTGGCTGCTGCATTTCCGACATTACAACAGCAAAAGTATCTGGCTGTATTGGCTGTAAAGCACTTTGGGACATCCTGAGGTCATGAAAGGCACGATATTGTTTCTTTTGACATTACAATGACCCAGCCCGGTGTTTGTCCGCGGACTGGCACTGTGACAGATCTCTGCACTCCTCCAATTCTGGCCCCTTGCGCATCCCCAATTTTAATCACTTCATCACTGGCGGCCGTGCCTTCAGCTGCCTGGGCCCTAATCTCA